>NC_079197.1:1444197-1641697 GCF_029499605.1 Hyla sarda
CCCTGTGTATTCCTGTATGGAGTCCCTTATAATACTATTACCCCCTATGTATTCCTGTATGGAGTCCCTTATAATACTATTACCCCCCTGTGTATTCCCTGTATGGAGTCCCTTATAATACTATTACCCCCTATGTATTCCTGTATGGAGTCCCTTATAATACTATTACCCCCTATGTATTCCTGTATGGAGTCCCTTATAATACTATTACCCCTATGTATTCCTGTATGGAGTCCCTTATAATACTATTACCCCTATGTATTCCTGTATGGAGTCCCTTATAATACTATTACCCCTATGTATTCCTGTATGGAGTCCCTTATAATACTATTACCCCCTATGTATTCCTGTATGGAGTCCCTTGTAATACTATTATCCCCCTATGTATTCCTGTATGGAGTCCTTATAATACTATTACCCCCTATGTATCCTGTATGGAGTCCCTTATAATACTATTACCCCCTATGTATTCCTGTATGGAGTCCCTTATAATACTATTACCCCCTATGTATTCCTGTATGGAGTCCCTTATAATACTATTACCCCTGTGTATTCCTTTATGGAGTCCCTTATAATACTATTACCCCCTATGTATTCCTGTATGGAGTCCCTTATAATACTATTACCCCCTATGTATTCCTGTATGGAGTCCCTTATAATACTATTACCCCTATGTATTCCTGTATGGAGTCCCTTATAATACTATTACCCCCATGTATTCCTGTATGGAGTCCCTTATAATACTATTACCCCCTATGTATTCCTTTATGGAGTCCCTTATAATACTATTACCCCCTATGTATTCCTGTATGGAGTCCCTTATAATACTATTACCCCCTATGTATTCCTGTATGGAGTCCCTTATAATATTATTACCCCCTATGTATTCCTGTATGGAGTCCCTTATAATACTATTACCCCTATGTATTCCTGTATGGAGTCCCTTATAATACTATTACCCCCTATGTATTCCTGTATGGAGTCCCTTATAATACTATTACCCCTGTGTATTCCTGTATGGAGTCCTTATAATACTATTACCCCCTAGTGTATTCCTGTATGGAGTCCCTTATAATACTATTACCCCCTATGTATTCCTGTATGGAGTCCCTTATAATACTATTACCCCCTATGTATTCCTGTATGGAGTCCCTTATAATACTATTACCCCTATGTATTCCTGTATGGAGTCCCTTATAATACTATTACCCCCTATGTATTCCTGTATGGAGTCCCTTATAATACTATTACCCCCATGTATTCCTGTATGGAGTCCCTTATAATACTATTACCCCCTATGTATTCCTGTATGGAGTCCCTTATAATACTATTACCCCCTATGTATTCCTGTATGGAGTCCCTTATAATACTATTACCCCCTATGTTTCCTGTATGGAGTCCCTTATAATACTATTACCCCCTATGTATTCCTGTATGGAGTCCCTTATAATACTATTACCCCCTATGTATTCCTGTATGGAGTCACTTATAATACTATTACCCCTATGTATTCCTGTATGGAGTCCCTTATAATACTATTATCCCCTATGTATTCCTGTATGGAGTCCCTTATAATACTATTACCCCCTATGTATTCCTGCATGGAGTCCCTTATAATACTATTACCCCCTATGTATTCCTGTATGGAGTCCCTTATAATATTATTACCCCCTATGTATTCCTGTATGGAGTCCCTTATAATACTATTACCCCCTATGTATTCCTGTATGGAGTCCCTTATAATACTATTACCCCTATGTATTCCTGTATGGAGTCCCTTATAATACTATTACCCCCTATGTATTCCTGTATGGAGTCCCTTATAATACTATTACCCCCTATGTATTCCTGTATGGAGTCCCTTATAATATTATTATCCCCTATGTATTCCTGTATGGAGTCACTTATAATACTATTACCCCCTATGTATTCCTGTATGGAGTCCCTTATAATACTATTACCCCCTGTGTATTCCTGTATGGAGTCCCTTATAATACTATTACCCCCTATGTATTCCTGTATGGAGTCCCTTATAATACTATTACCCCTATGTATTCCTGTATGGAGTCCCTTATAATACTATTACCCCCTATGTATTCCTGTATGGAGTCCCTTATAATACTATTACCCCTATGTATTCCTGTATGGAGTCCCTTATAATACTATTACCCCCTGTTTATTCCTGTATGGAGTCCCTTATAATACTATTACCCCTATGTATTCCTGTATGGAGTCCCTTATAATACTATTACCCCCTGTGTATTCCTGTATGGAGTCCCTTATAATACTATTACCCCCTATGTATTCCTGTATGGAGTCCCTTATAATACTATTACCCCTATGTATTCCTGTAGGGAGTCCCTTATAATATTATTACCCCTGTGTATTCCTTTATGGAGTCCCTTATAATACTATTACCCCCTATGTATTCCTGTATGGAGTCCCTTATAATACTATTACCCCCTATGTATTCCTGTATGGAGTCCCTTATAATACTATTACCCCCTGTGTATTCCTGTATGGAGTCCCTTATAATACTATTACCCCCTATGTATTCCTGCATGGAGTCCCTTATAATACTATTACCCCCTATGTATTCCTGTATGGAGTCCCTTATAATACTATTACCCCCTATGTATTCCTGTATGGAGTCCCTTATAATACTATTACCCCCTATGTATTCCTGTATGGAGTCCCTTATAATACTATTACCCCCTATGTATTCCTGTATGGAGTCCCTTATAATACTATTACCCCCTATGTATTCCTGTATGGAGTCCCTTATAATATTATTATCCCCTATGTATTCCTGTATGGAGTCCCTTATAATACTATTACCCCCTATGTATTCCTGTATGGAGTCCCTTATAATACTATTACCCCCTATGTATTCCTGTATGGAGTCCCTTATAATACTATTACCCCCTATGTATTCCTGTATGGAGTCCCTTATAATATTATTATCCCCTATGTATTCCTGTATGGAGTCCCTTATAATATTATTACCCCCTATGTATTCCTGTATGGAGTCCCTTTAATACTATTACCCCCTATGTATTCCTGTATGGAGTCCCTTATAATATTATTATCCCCTGTGTATTCCTGTATGGAGTCCCTTATAATACTATTACCCCCTATGTATTCCTGTATGGAGTCCCTTATAATACTATTACCCCCTATGTATTCCTGTATGGAGTCCCTTATAATACTATTACCCCCTATGTATTCCTGTATGGAGTCCCTTATAATACTATTACCCCTATGTATTCCTGTATGGAGTCCCTTTAATACTATTACCCCCTATGTATTCCTGTATGGAGTCCCTTATAATATTATTATCCCCTGTGTATTCCTGTATGGAGTCCCTTATAATATTATTATCCCCTGTGTATTCCTGTATGGAGTCCCTTATAATACTATTACCCCCTATGTATTCCTGTATGGAGTCCCTTATAATACTATTACCCCCTATGTATTCCTGTATGGAGTCCCTTATAATACTATTACCCCTATGTATTCCTGTATGGAGTCCCTTATAATACTATTACCCCTATGTATTCCTGTATGGAGTCCCTTATAATACTATTACCCCCTGTGTATTCCTGTATGGAGTCCCTTATAATACTATTACCCCCTATGTATTCCTGTATGGAGTCCCTTATAATACTATTACCCCCTATGTATTCCTGTATGGAGTCCCATATAATACTATTACCCCCTATGTATTCCTGTATGGAGTCCCTTATAATACTATTACCCCCTATGTATTCCTGTATGGAGTCCCTTATAATATTATTACCCCCTATGTATTCCTGTATGGAGTCCCTTATAATACTATTACCCCCTATGTATTCCTGTATGGAGTCCCTTATAATACTATTACCCCCTATGTATTCCTGTATGGAGTCCCTTATAATACTATTACCCCCTATGTATTCCTGTATGGAGTCCCTTATAATACTATTACCCCCTGTGTATTCCTGTATGGAGTCCCTTATAATACTATTACCCCCTATGTATCCCTGTATGGAGTCCCTTATAATACTATTACCCCCTGTGTATTCCTGTATGGAGTCCCTTATAATACTATTACCCCCTATGTATTCCTGTATGGAGTCCCTTATAATACTATTACCCCCTGTGTATTCCTGTATGGAGTCCCTTATAATACTATTACCCCCTATGTATTCCTGTATGGAGTCCCTTATAATACTATTACCCCCTATGTATTCCTGTATGGAGTCCCTTATAATACTATTACCCCCTGTGTATTCCTGTATGGAGTCCCTTATAATACTATTACCCCTATGTATTCCTGTATGGAGTCCCTTATAATACTATTACCCCCTGTGTATTCCTGTATGGAGTCCCTTATAATACTATTACCCCCTATGTATTCCTGTATGGAGTCCCTTATAATACTATTATCCCCTATGTATTCCTGTATGGAGTCCCTTATAATACTATTACCCCCTATGTATTCCTGTATGGAGTCCCTTATAATACTATTACCCCCTATGTATTCCTGTATGGAGTCCCTTATAATACTATTACCCCCTATGTATTCCTGTATGGAGTCCCTTATAATACTATTACCCCCTATGTATTCCTGTATGGAGTCCCTTATAATACTATTACCCCCTATGTATTCCTGTATGGAGTCCCTTATAATACTATTACCTCTATGTATTCCTGTATGGAGTCCCTTATAATACTATTACCCCCTATGTATTCCTGTATGGAGTCCCTTATAATACTATTACCCCCTGTGTATTCCTGTATGGAGTCCCTTATAATACTATTACCCCCTGTGTATTCCTATATGGAGTCCCTTATAATACTATTACCCCCTATGTATTCCTGTATGGAGTCCCTTATAATACTATTACCCCCTATGTATTCCTGTATGGAGTCCCTTATAATACTATTACCCCCTATGTATTCCTGTATGGAGTCCCTTATAATACTATTACCCCCTATATATTCCTGTATGGAGTCCCTTATAATACTATTACCCCCTATGTATTCCTGTATGGAGTCCCTTATAATACTATTACCCCCTATGTATTCCTGTATGGAGTCCCTTATAATACTATTACCCCTATGTATTCCTGTATGGAGTCCCTTATAATACTATTACCCCCTATGTATTCCTGTATGGAGTCCCTTATAATACTATTACCCCCTATGTATTCCTGTATGGAGTCCCAAACAATTTTCCCACAATGCACATTAAGCTTAAATAAATAATAAAGGGGGAGTAGGAAGTAGCCGCAGAGTGAGAGAGGCAGAGAGAAGCTGGTAAAAGCTCTAATAAGTGTTTATACCCCCCCCCCCCCAGTGCTTACACTGCTCAGTGCTGCTCTGTAATGTTTTATATCCTGCTGCTGCTATTTCTTTGTGTAGAGTAAGCGGTGCCTTATAGATGCGGGTGGTTTTGGAATGTGATCAGTGAGTGCACACTTTTCCTCATACGCTCCTGTATATGTGATTCTGATGCTGCTCTTTCCCCATTTATCCTCCCGTAATGTCTCATCGGGTGACACAGAGATGACTGCGGAGAAGTTTCAGGGCGATGGATTTAGGTCTCCAGCTCTTACAGTGTCAGGTCCGATTATTCACTTTGATACATTGAGTGGCACATTCTAATGGCGTGTTAATATTTGTAGCGTGTTTCGTCTCCTTGTTTTGCTCTAATGAAATCTTCAGCTCTGAGACGATCCTTCCATCCGAATCTTCATATAATAAGGAATGAGGGGGCAGTTATTAGGATCCTTCCATCCGAATCTTCATATAATAAGGAATGAGGGGACAGTTATTAGGATCCTTCCATCCGAATCTTCATATAATAAGGAATAAGTGTAACACTCAGGTTTCAGACGACAGGAACTCCGGTGGATGTGGATCCACTGGACCTGTGTGGCAGATGATTCGGATCGTACCAGAGAGCAAAGTTTAAGGTGCCACTGGTTTTCACCCGATCCCGCCGCAAAGTGGGGTGGACTTGCTGCGGCACGCGGCACCCAGGTCGCTACCCCAGGCACGGCTCGACCACACAGGCGGCTGAGGAGATGCAAGGCACAGGAGGGATAAGGCAGCTCATAGTCTGGATAGCAGAAGGTCAGGGCAGGCGGCACAGTAGCATTGTCAAAGTGAAGCAGGAGGTCAGTAGGCAGGCGGCAAAGGAGCAAGGTCAAGTCACAAAGCAAAGGATCAGATACATGGTAAGACAATACTGAGGAACGTTTTCTCAAAGGCACAAGGCAACAAAGATCTGACAGGGGAGTGAGGAGGAATTTATAAATGAGCCACAGGTGGATTAATGAGCATACTGGCCCTTTAAATCTTAAAGCTCCGGCACGCGCGCACCCTAGGGGATGGGGACACGCGCGCCGGAGTAGAGAGGCAGAGGCGGAGGCAGGATAAACCCCCGGAGAGTGAAGGACTGGGGCTCACATGCGTGCGAATCCCGCGATGCGAGTCCCAGCCCCGTCGGCAGCAGAAGGTAAGGGGACCATGCGCTCACGGTCAGCGTGTGCGTCTGGAGCGCATAGCGTAACAATCAGGAAATATAAGGGGACGGCTATTAGGATCGTTCGCTGCGGCTCATGAATTATTCACACATTGATTTCCCATTCTCACTTCTTGGAGTCAGAATTAATTCTTGGACTTTATAGTGAAGTTTTCTGATGAGGGATCCTCAGAGCTGCCAGGATCAGCAGATCAGAGGATCAACGGATCAGAGGATCAGAAGATCAGAGAATTAGAGGGTCAGAGAATTTGAGGAGCAAAGGATCAGAGAATCAGAAGATCAGAGAATCAGAGGATCAGAGAATCAGAAGATCAGAGAATCAGAGGATCAGAAGATCAGAGGATCAGAAGATCAAAGGAACAGCAGATCAGAGGATTAGAGGATCAGAAGATCAGAGGGTCAGTGGATCAGAGAATCAGAGGATCAGAGGATCAGAAGATCAAAGGGATAGCAGATTAGAGGATTAGAGGATCAGAAGATCAGTGGATCAGAGAATCAGAGGATCAGAAGATCAGAGGATCAGAAGATCAAAGGGATAGCAGATTAGAGGATCAGAAGATCAGAGGGTCAGTGGATCAGAGAATCGGCCACGATTGGCTTCATTGCATCTTGTGCCTTGTTGTAGGATCAGATACGATTCACATCATTGTATCTCATGTTGTCTGATCATTTCCATTCATCTAGAAATGTGCAATTTCTATGCCAGTGGTCTCCAACTCTGGCCCTCCAGATGCTACTACAATTACCAGCATGCCCTACAGCAGGGCCCTGTTTTAGCTAATGGGAGACATTCCTGTCAGGAGAGTGACACCACCACTCTGACAATCAGAAGACTACACAACTTCCTGTCAGGAGAGAGAGGGTTGCTGGGAGCTGCTGAAACAACACCACACTGACTACAGAGAGGACTACACAACTTTGTGCCAGGAGAGAGGGAGAAGACAGGAGCTGGAGACAACACCACAATGACTACAGAGAGGACTACACAACTTTGTGCCAAGAGAGAGGGAGAAGACAGGAACTGGAGACAACACCACACTGACTACAGAGAGGACTACACAACTTTCTGCCAGGAGAGAGGGAAAAGAGAGGAACTGGAGACAACACCACACTGACTACAGAGAGGACTACACAACTTTCTGCCAGGAGAGAGGGAGAAGACAGGAGCTGGAGACAACACCACACTGACTACAGAGAGGACTACACAACTTTGTGCCAGGAGAGAGGGAGAAGACAGGAGCTGGAGACAACTCAACACTGACAATGAGAGGACTACACAACTTCCTGTCAGGGGGGAATCACATAAATACCTGCTGGAGGCAGTAAAATTGGTGACAACACTATAGTAGTAGGTTATATATCCGGGGGATGGTTTTATTTACAAACACTTTTCTGATTGCGGAATGCCCCTTTACCTGAATGAAGAAGCCCCTCCCCCGCACCGATCACCACGAGTCACCTGAGATGAATCCCAAAATATTTAGACAGATTTGTATAGAAATGTTACGTGTTTCTAGTTGTCATTGTCTTCCGGTCATGTGATCGTCCGTTTTTAGCCCTGTCACTATTTTTCACACTTTTTCAGTTTCTGATTCTTTTTCACAATCTTTTGCTCATTTCCTCTTCCGTGCGCTGCGGTATATTCCGCCATCCCTGTGATGTATAGCAATATCACTGGTGTCACGGTTGAAGCGCGTCGGTGGATTCGCTATTTTAGCGGCACGTTTTCGGGCGTTCCTCTCTAAATATAATCAGAGGCAGGAGACGCGGCAGCCGGAGGAGAAGTGAATAACTTTACATTCAGATGCGGTAGAGAAATTAATAAGCGGATGAGAGCGGCTGTGATTACCGCGGGCGGCGGCGCGGGGGGCGTTCTCATCCTGCCGCCGATCTCATTATTCCTGATTTATTCTGTGAATTCACTGGATATCAGTCTTATCGCCGCCGTCGCTGTTCTCTGCATCATTAGCAACAATCGTTATTGTGATGATTCGGATTGGAGGTGAAGATTTTAGTTTTTTTTTAGGGATGTCCGGACACCATTTTGTTTAGACCGAGTACTGATACTTTATTCAAGTTCTCACCGATACCAATTACTGATACGTCTTTATTTGTCATGTGACAGCAGAGGAGGCTCGAGACTTGTGAAGCCTCAAGAAAAAGCCTGAACATGAGGCCCTCACTGACACTTATAAATAAGGGATGTCCCCAGTAGGTAGAGACCCCCTCGAATAGGTAGAAGCCCCAGTAGTTAGATAGAGAATCCCCCCTATTAGGTAGAGAATCCCCCCTATTAGGTAGAATCCCCCCCATTAGGTAGAGAATCCCCCCTATTAAGAAGAGAATCCCCTCTATTAGGTAGAGAATCCCCCCTATTAGGTAGAGAATCCCCCCTATTAGGTAGAGAATCCCCCCTATTAGGTAGAATCCCCCCTATTAGGTAGAGAATCCCCCCTATTAGGTAGAATCCCCCCTATTAGGTAGAGAATCTCCCCTATTAAGAAGAGAATCCCCTCTATTAGGTAGAGAATCCCCTCTATTAGGTAGAATCCCCCCTATTATGTAGAGAATCCCCCCTATTAAGAAGAGAATCCCCTCTATTAGGTAGAGAATCCCCTCTATTAGGTAGAATCCCCCCTATTATGTAGAGAATCCCCCCTATTAAGAATAGAATCCCTCTATTAGGTAGAGAATCCCCCCTATTATGTAGAGAATCCCCCCTATTAAGAAGAGAATCCCCTCTATTAGGTAGAATCCCCCCTATTAGGTAGAGAATCCCCCCTATTAGGTAGAATCCCCCTTATTAGGTAGAGAATCCCCCCTATTAAGAAGAGAATCCCCTCTATTAGGTAGAGAATCCCCCCTATTAGGTAGAGAATCCCCCCTATTAGGTAGAATCCCCCCTATTAGGTAGAGAATCCCCCCTATTAGGTAGAATCCCCCCTATTAGGTAGAGAATCCCCCCTATTAAGAAGAGAATCCCCTCTATTAGGTAGAGAATCCCCTCTATTAGGTAGAATCCCCCCTATTATGTAGAGAATCCCCCCTATTAAGAAGAGAATCACCTCTATTAGGTAGAGAATCCCCTCTATTAGGTAGAATCCCCCCTATTATGTAGAGAATCCCCCCTATTAAGAATAGAATCCCTCTATTAGGTAGAATCCCCTCTATTAGGTAGAGAATCCCCCCTATTATGTAGAGAATCCCCCCTATTAAGAAGAGAATCCCCTCTATTAGGTAGAATCCCCCCTATTAGGTAGAGAATCCCCCCTATTAGGTAGAATCCCCCTTATTAGGTAGAGAATCCCCCCTATTAAGAAGAGAATCCCCCCTATTAGGTAGAGAATCCCCCCTATTAGGTAGAATCCCCCCTATTAGGTAGAAAATCCCCCCTATTAGGTAGAATCCCCCCTATTAGGTAGAGAATCCCCCCTATTAAGAAGAGAATCCCCTCTATTAGGTAGAGAATCCCCTCTATTAGGTAGAATCCCCCCTATTATGTAGAGAATCCCCCCTATTAACAAGAGAATCCCCTCTATTAGGTAGAGAATCCCCCCTATTATGTAGAGAATCCCCCCTATTAAGAAGAGAATCCCCTCTATTAGGTAGAATCCCCCCTGTTATGTAGAGAATCCCCCCTATTAGGTAGAATCCCCCTTATTAGGTTGAAGCTCCCAGTAGGTAGGGAATCCTTCCTATTAGGTAGTCCGGTAACTAGAGAACCTCCTTTTAGGTAGATGCCCCCATTTAATAGTTTTCCCCAATGGACTGAAGGAGTCGGGATGGGAACCAGGGACATCCCTTCTATTTCCTAATCTTTCCTGGAATTGTGTCTTTGCTGAGCCCCAGTTCAGTGATTCGATCCTATGTATTGGTGGTCCTGGTGATACAGTCCTATGTATGGGTGGTCCTGGTGATACAATCCTATGTATTGGTGGTCATGGTGATACAGTCCTATATATTGGTGGTCATGGTGATACAGTCCTATGTATCGGTGGTCATGGGGATACAGTCCTATATATTGGTGGTCATGGTGATACAGTCCTATGTATTGGTGGTCCTGGTGATACAATCCTATATATTGGTGGTCATGGTGATACAGTCCTATGTATTGGTGGTCCTGGTGATACAATCCTATATATTGGTGGTCATGGGGATACAGTCCTATGTATTGGTGGTCCTGGTGATACAGTCCTATGTATTGGTGGTCCTGGTGATACAATCCTATGTATTGGTGGTCATGGTGATACAATCCTATATATTGGTGGTCATGGTGATACAATCCTATGTATTGGTGGTCATGGTGATACAGTCCTATGTATTGGTGGTCCTGGTGATACAATCCTATGTATTGGTGGTCATGGTGATACAATCCTATGTATTGGTGGTCATGGTGATACAGTCCTATGTATTGGTGGTCCTGGTGATACAATCCTATATATTGGTGGTCATGGTGATACAATCCTATATATTGGTGGTCATGGTGATACAGTCCTATGTATTGGTGGTCCTGGTGATACAATCCTATGTATTGGTGGTCATGGTGATACAATCCTATGTATTGGTGGTCATGGTGATACAATCCCATGTATTGGTGGTCATGGTGATACAATCCTATGTATTGGTGGTCCTGGTGATACAGTCCTATATATTGGTGGTCATGGTGATACAGTCCTATGTATTGGTGGTCCTGGTGATACAATCCTATATATTGGTGGTCATGGTGATACAATCCTATATATTGGTGGTCATGGTGATACAATCCTATATATCGGTGGTCATGGTGATACAGTCCTATGTATTGGTGGTCATGGTGATACAATCCTATATATTGGTGGTCCTGGTGATACAATCCTATATATTGGTGGTCATGGTGATACAATCCTATATATCGGTGGTCATGGTGATACAGTCCTATGTATTGGTGGTCATGGTGATACAGTCCTATGTATTGGTGGTCCTGGTGATACAATCCTATGTATTGGTGGTCATGGTGATACAATCCTATGTATTGGTGGTCATGGTGATACAATCCCATGTATTGGTGGTCATGGTGATACAGTCCTATGTATTGGTGGTCATGGTGATACAATCCTATTTATTGGTGGTCATCGTGATACAATCCTATGTATCGGTGGTCATGGGGATACAGTCCTATGTATTGGTAATCATGGTGATACAATCCTATGTATTGGTGGTCATGGTGATACAGTCCTATGTATTGGTGGTCATGGTGATACAATCCTATATATTGGTGGTCATGGTGATACAATCCTATGTATTGGTGGTCATGGTGATACAATCCTATGTATTGGTGGTCATGGTGATACAGTCCTATGTATTGGTGGTCATGGTGATACAATCCTATGTATCGGTGGTCATGGTGATACAGTCCTATGTATCGTGGTCATGGTGATACAATCCTATGTATTGGTGGTCATGGTGATACAATCCTATGTATCAGTGGTCATGGTGATACAATCCTATATATCGGTGGTCATGGTGATACAATCCTATGTATCGGTGGTCATGGTGATACAATATACAATTCTATGTATTGGTGGTCATGGTGATACAATCCTATGTATCGGTGGTCATGGTGATACAATATACAATTCTATGTATTGGTGGTCATGGTGATACAGTCCTATGTATCGGTGGTTATGGTGATACAATCCTATGCATCAGTGGTCATGGTGATACAGTCCTATGTATTGGTGGTCATGGTGATACAATCCTATGTATCGGTGGTCATGGTGATACAATATACAATTCTATGTATCGGTGGTCATGGTGATACAATCCTATGTATCGGTGGTCATGGTGATACAATCCTATGTATTGATGGTCATGGTGATACAATCCTATGTATGGGTGGTCATGGTGATACAATATACAATCCTATGTATTGGTGGTCATGGTGATACAATCCCATGTATTGGTGGTCATGGTGATACAATCCTATGTATTGGTGGTCATGGTGATACAGTCCTATGTATTGGTGGTCATGGTGATACAATCCTATGTATTGGTGGTCATGGTGATACAGTCCTATGTATTGGTGGTCATGGTGATACAGTCCTATATATCGGTGGTCATGGTGATACAATCCTATGTATCTGTGGTCATGGTGATACAGTCCTATGTATTGGTGGTCATGGTGATACAATCTTATGTATTGGTGGTCATGGTGATACAGTCCTATGTATCGGTGGTCATGGTGATACAGTCCTATGTATTGGTGGTCATGGTGATACAATCCTATTTATTGGTGGTCATCGTGATACAATCCTATGTATCGGTGGTCATGGGGATACAGTCCTATGTATTGGTAATCATGGTGATACAATCCTATGTATTGGTGGTCATGGTGATACAGTCCTATGTATTGGTGGTCATGGTGATACAATCCTATATATTGGTGGTCATGGTGATACAATCCTATGTATTGGTGGTCATGGTGATACAATCCTATGTATTGGTGGTCATGGTGATACAGTCCTATGTATTGGTGGTCATGGTGATACAATCCTATGTATCGGTGGTCATGGTGATACAGTCCTATGTATCGTGGTCATGGTGATACAATCCTATGTATTGGTGGTCATGGTGATACAATCCTATGTATCAGTGGTCATGGTGATACAATCCTATATATCGGTGGTCATGGTGATACAATCCTATGTATCGGTGGTCATGGTGATACAATATACAATTCTATGTATTGGTGGTCATGGTGATACAATCCTATGTATCGGTGGTCATGGTGATACAATATACAATTCTATGTATTGGTGGTCATGGTGATACAATCCTATGTATCGGTGGTTATGGTGATACAATCCTATGCATCAGTGGTCATGGTGATACAGTCCTATGTATTGGTGGTCATGGTGATACAATCCTATGTATCGGTGGTCATGGTGATACAATATACAATTCTATGTATTGGTGGTCATGGTGATACAATCCTATGTATCGGTGGTCATGGTGATACAATCCTATGTATTGGTGGTCATGGTGATACAATCCTATGTATGGGTGGTCATGGTGATACAATATACAATCCTATGTATTGGTGGTCATGGTGATACAATCCCATGTATTGGTGGTCATGGTGATACAATCCTATGTATTGGTGGTCATGGTGATACAGTCCTATGTATTGGTGGTCATGGTGATACAATCCTATGTATTGGTGGTCATGGTGATACAGTCCTATGTATTGGTGGTCATGGTGATACAGTCCTATATATCGGTGGTCATGGTGATACAATCCTATGTATCTGTGGTCATGGTGATACAGTCCTATGTATTGGTGGTCATGGTGATACAATCTTATGTATTGGTGGTCATGGTGATACAGTCCTATGTATCGGTGGTCATGGTGATACAGTCCTATGTATTGGTGGTCATGGTGATACAATCCTATTTATTGGTGGTCATCGTGATACAATCCTATGTATCGGTGGTCATGGGGATACAGTCCTATGTATTGGTAATCATGGTGATACAATCCTATGTATTGGTGGTCATGGTGACACAGTCCTATGTATTGGTGGTCATGGTGATACAATCCTATGTATTGGTGGTCATGGTGATACAATCCTATGTATTGGTGGTCATGGTGATACAATCCTATGTATTGGTGGTCATGGTGATACAATCCTATGTATTGGTGGTCATGGTGATACAGTCCTATGTATTGGTGGTCATGGTGATACAATCCTATGTATCGGTGGTCATGGTGATACAGTCCTATGTATCGTGGTCATGGTGATACAATCCTATGTATTGGTGGTCATGGTGATACAATCCTATGTATCAGTGGTCATGGTGATACAATCCTATATATCGGTGGTCATGGTGATACAATCCTATGTATCGGTGGTCATGGTGATACAATATACAATTCTATGTATTGGTGGTCATGGTGATACAATCCTATGTATCGGTGGTCATGGTGATAAAATATACAATTCTATGTATTGGTGGTCATGGTGATACAATCCTATGTATCGGTGGTTATGGTGATACAATCCTATGCATCAGTGGTCATGGTGATACAGTCCTATGTATTGGTGGTCATGGTGATACAATCCTATGTATCGGTGGTCATGGTGATACAATATACAATTCTATGTATTGGTGGTCATGGTGATACAATCCCATGTATTGGTGGTCATGGTGATACAGTCCTATGTATCGGTGGTCATGGTGATACAATTCTATGTATTGGTGGTCATGGTGATACAGTCCTATGTATCGGTGGTCATGGTGATACAATTCTATGTATTGGTGGTCATGGTGATACAATCCTATGTATCGGTGGTCATGGTGATACAATCCTATGTATTGGTGGTCATGGTGATACAGTCCTATGTATCGGTGGTCATGGTGATACAATTCTATGTATTGGTGGTCATGGTGATACAATCCTATGTATCGGTGGTCATGGTGATACAATCCTATGTATTGGTGGTCATGGTGATACAATCCTATGTATGGGTGGTCATGGTGATACAATATACAATCCTATGTATTGAAGGTCATGGTGATACAATCCCATGTATTGGTGGTCATGGTGATACAATCCTATGTATTGGTGGTCATGGTGATACAGTCCTATGTATTGGTGGTCATGGTGATACAGTCCTATGTATGGGTGGTCATGGTGATACAATATACAATCCTATGTATTGAAGGTCATGGTGATACAATCCCATGTATTGGTGGTCATGGTGATACAATCCTATGTATTGGTGGTCATGGTGATACAATCCTATGTATTGGTGGTCCTGGTGATACAATCCTATATATTGGTGGTCATGGTGATACAATCCCATGTATTGGTGGTCATGGTGATACAATCCTATGTATTGGTGGTCATGGTGATACAATCCTATGTATTGGTGGTCATGGTGATACAGTCCTATGTATTGGTGGTCATGGTGATACAGTCCTATATATCGGTGGTCATGGTGATACAATCCTATGTATCTGTGGTCATGGTGATACAGTCCTATGTATTGGTGGTCATGGTGATACAATCTTATGTATTGGTGGTCATGGTGATACAGTCCTATGTATCGGTGGTCATGGTGATACAATCCTATGTATTGGTGGTCATGGTGATACAATCCTACATATTGGTGGTCATGGTGATACAATCCTATGTATTGGTGGTCATGGTGATACAGTCCTATGTATTGGTGGTCATGGTGATACAATCCTATGTATCTGTGGTCATGGTGATACAATATACAATCCTATGTATTGGTGGTCATGGTGATACAATCCCATGTATTGGTGGTCATGGTGATACAATCCTATGTATTGGTGGTCATGGTGATACAGTCCTATGTATTGGTGGTCATGGTGATACAATCCTATGTATTGGTGGTCATGGTGATACAGTCCTATGTATTGGTGGTCATGGTGATACAGTCCTATATATCGGTGGTCATGGTGATACAATCCTATGTATCTGTGGTCATGGTGATACAGTCCTATGTATTGGTGGTCATGGTGATACAATCTTATGTATTGGTGGTCATGGTGATACAGTCCTATGTATCGGTGGTCATGGTGATACAGTCCTATGTATTGGTGGTCATGGTGATACAATCCTATTTATTGGTGGTCATCGTGATACAATCCTATGTATCGGTGGTCATGGGGATACAGTCCTATGTATTGGTAATCATGGTGATACAATCCTATGTATTGGTGGTCATGGTGACACAGTCCTATGTATTGGTGGTCATGGTGATACAATCCTATGTATTGGTGGTCATGGTGATACAATCCTATGTATTGGTGGTCATGGTGATACAATCCTATGTATTGGTGGTCATGGTGATACAATCCTATGTATTGGTGGTCATGGTGATACAGTCCTATGTATTGGTGGTCATGGTGATACAATCCTATGTATCGGTGGTCATGGTGATACAGTCCTATGTATCGTGGTCATGGTGATACAATCCTATGTATTGGTGGTCATGGTGATACAATCCTATGTATCAGTGGTCATGGTGATACAATCCTATATATCGGTGGTCATGGTGATACAATCCTATGTATCGGTGGTCATGGTGATACAATATACAATTCTATGTATTGGTGGTCATGGTGATACAATCCTATGTATCGGTGGTCATGGTGATAAAATATACAATTCTATGTATTGGTGGTCATGGTGATACAATCCTATGTATCGGTGGTTATGGTGATACAATCCTATGCATCAGTGGTCATGGTGATACAGTCCTATGTATTGGTGGTCATGGTGATACAATCCTATGTATCGGTGGTCATGGTGATACAATATACAATTCTATGTATTGGTGGTCATGGTGATACAATCCCATGTATTGGTGGTCATGGTGATACAGTCCTATGTATCGGTGGTCATGGTGATACAATTCTATGTATTGGTGGTCATGGTGATACAGTCCTATGTATCGGTGGTCATGGTGATACAATTCTATGTATTGGTGGTCATGGTGATACAATCCTATGTATCGGTGGTCATGGTGATACAATCCTATGTATTGGTGGTCATGGTGATACAGTCCTATGTATCGGTGGTCATGGTGATACAATTCTATGTATTGGTGGTCATGGTGATACAATCCTATGTATCGGTGGTCATGGTGATACAATCCTATGTATTGGTGGTCATGGTGATACAATCCTATGTATGGGTGGTCATGGTGATACAATATACAATCCTATGTATTGAAGGTCATGGTGATACAATCCCATGTATTGGTGGTCATGGTGATACAATCCTATGTATTGGTGGTCATGGTGATACAGTCCTATGTATTGGTGGTCATGGTGATACAGTCCTATGTATGGGTGGTCATGGTGATACAATATACAATCCTATGTATTGAAGGTCATGGTGATACAATCCCATGTATTGGTGGTCATGGTGATACAATCCTATGTATTGGTGGTCATGGTGATACAATCCTATGTATTGGTGGTCCTGGTGATACAATCCTATATATTGGTGGTCATGGTGATACAATCCCATGTATTGGTGGTCATGGTGATACAATCCTATGTATTGGTGGTCATGGTGATACAATCCTATGTATTGGTGGTCATGGTGATACAGTCCTATGTATTGGTGGTCATGGTGATACAGTCCTATATATCGGTGGTCATGGTGATACAATCCTATGTATCTGTGGTCATGGTGATACAGTCCTATGTATTGGTGGTCATGGTGATACAATCTTATGTATTGGTGGTCATGGTGATACAGTCCTATGTATCGGTGGTCATGGTGATACAATCCTATGTATTGGTGGTCATGGTGATACAATCCTACATATTGGTGGTCATGGTGATACAATCCTATGTATTGGTGGTCATGGTGATACAGTCCTATGTATTGGTGGTCATGGTGATACAATCCTATGTATCTGTGGTCATGGTGATACAATATACAATCCTATGTATTGGTGGTCATGGTGATACAGTCCTATGTATTGGTGGTCATGGTGATACAGTCCTATGTATTGGTGGTCATGGTGATACAATCCTATGTATCTGTGGTCATGGTGATACAGTCCTATATATTGGTGGTCATGGTGATACAGTCCTATGTATCGGTGGTCATGGTGATACAATCCTATGTATTGGTGGTCATGGTGATACAATCCTATGTATTGGTGGTCATGGTGATACAGTCCTATGTATCGGTGGTCATGGTGATACAGTCCTATGTATCGGTGGTCATGGTGATACAGTCCTATATATTGGTGGTCATCGTGATACAATCCTATGTATCGGTGGTCATGGTGATACAATATACAATCCTATGTATTGGTGGTCACAGTGATACAATCCTATGTATTGGTGGTCATGGTGATACAATCCTATGTATTGGTGGTCATGGTGATACAATCCTATGTATTGGTGGTCATGGTGATACAATCCTATGTATTGGTGGTCACGGTGATACAATCCTATGTATTGGTGGTCATGGTGATACAATTCTATGTATCAGTGGTCATGGTGATACAATATACAATCCTATGTATTGGTG
Source organism: Hyla sarda (assembly GCF_029499605.1). Classification (NCBI taxonomy): domain Eukaryota; kingdom Metazoa; phylum Chordata; class Amphibia; order Anura; family Hylidae; genus Hyla; species Hyla sarda. The sequence continues at coordinate 1,462,797 of NC_079197.1, forward strand.
GTCATGGTGATACAGTCCTATGTATTGGTGGTCATGGTGATACAATCCTATGTATTGGTGGTCATGGTGATACAATCCTATGTATTGGTGGTCATGGTGATACAATTCTATGTATTGGTGGTCATGGTGATACAATCCTATATATTGGTGGTCATGGTGATACAGTCCTATGTATCGGTGGTCATGGTGATACAATCCTATGTATTGGTGGTCATGGTGATACAATCCTATATATTGGTGGTCATGGTGATACAATCCTATGTATCGGTGGTCATGGTGATACAATCCTATGTATTGGTGGTCATGGTGATACAATCCTATATATTGGTGGTCATGGTGATACAATCCTATGTATCGGTGGTCATGGTGATACAATCCTATGTATTGGTGGTCATGGTGATACAATCCTATATATTGGTGGTCATGGTGATACAATCCTATGTATTGGTGGTCATGGTGATACAATCCTATATATCGGTGGTCATGGTGATACAATCCTATATATTGGTGGTCATGGTGATACAATCCTATGTAATGGTGGTCATGGTGATACAGTCCTATGTATTGGTGGTCATGGGGATACAATCCTATGTATTGGTGGTCATGGTGATACAATTCTATGTATTGGTGGTCATGGGGATACAGTCCTATGTATTGGTGGTCATGGTGATACAATCCTATATATTGGTGGTCATGGTGATACAATCCTATGTAATGGTAGTCATGGTGATACAGTCCTATGTATTGGTGGTCATGGGGATACAATCCTATGTATTGGTGGTCATGGTGATACAATATACAATCCTATGTATCGGTGGTCACTGTCATGGTAATAATCACCATATCTCTCCCCTCCTCCGGGGATGACTAAGTCTCCATTCTCCATTACATTGCAGCACAGCGAGCGCACTAGACCGGCCGGATCTTCCATCATAAAGAACTCAAATGACTTTAAATAAACTTGCAAATAAAAATTCAATCTCCTGGAGCTGAAGGCAGCGTTCTCGAGCGCACATCCGCCGCCGTAATGATATTATGGAGGTAGATTTTGCTTATGGTGCAGTCGATGCATTAGAGGCATCACAGCCGCCTGCGCTCGCAATAGACAATACTAAAAGCTGGAAATGCTCACGGTGCAAAGATATTACCTGCCGGCATCCAACCATCACGGCCCCGACACCCCAAAATTATTGCATCGCATTAAGCGCTAATCCGGTATAAGCAGCCTGCGTGCGCATAAGTTGTGATCCGTCGGACCGCAAATCATCTATATGTGTAAGTAATGCGAGGGAAATGCATCCGCGGGGAAATGGTACAGCTCATCGCTCACAGACGCTTAGTGTAAGAGCTTGTAACGGCACCTGTGCGCACATCTATATGGGTTATGTCATAGCGCTAAAAGCTCCGTGTGTATCGGGGAGGGGGAGCGCCTCTGCTTATTTTAGGGGATTTACATAATGGATGAGTTGCAGTAGACGGAACTGTGGAGAAGGCGCTAAAGTATCATTTCATTGACATCAGTGGTCTCAAACTGTGGCCCTCCAGATGTTGCAAAACTTCAGTTCCAGCTGTTGGCTGTCTGGGCATGCTGGGAGTTGTAGTTTTGCAAAAGGGAAGCCTTGATTAACCTTTCAGGGTCAGAGTGGATCCTCTGAAGGAGGCAGACAGGTGTTTGGCTGTCTGGTCATGCTGGAGTTGAAGTTTTGCAACATCTGGAGGGCCACAGTTTGGGAGCAATGATTTACATTGTACTTCTACATAAACCTGTAAAGAGTTACTCCGCCCCCTAAACATCTTATCTAATGTCTTATAACAAAGTCTGTTCATGGGGGTCCTGCCACTGGGACCCCCCGCACGATCTCTGGCGCACCACCCCAATCATCCGGTACACAAAGCAAACTCCACTCCTTGCCGGATGACGGGTGACCACAGCTGTCACGTCCCCTTCATTCATGTCTATGGGAGAAGGCGTGACTGCTAGTACATAGACATGAATGGAGGGGGCATGACCTGATGTCACAGACGTGCCTGCTCCAAGCTTCCATGTTCAGAATGCTGCAGCGCCATCCAGGAGATTGCTGGGGGTCCCAGTGGCCAGACCCCCCCCCAATCAGACATCTAATCTCCTATCCTTTGGATAAGGGATACAATGTCTGGGGGCAGAGTACCCCTTTAAGTTAGAAAACTGGCTTCTACTTCCAAGGTATAGTTACAGTATTAAATGACACTTTAATTTCATACCTACGTAGGTCACAAGAAACCCAATACTGGTGGTCACTAAATGGCAGAACTGGGCTTCCCCTAACTTTACTGTGACCCTTGGTGCTTAGATACCCCCAGGACTTACAGTAAGGCCAAATAGAATGATAAGAAGGTATTTAAAAGATGAACACACAAGGCTTGTATCAATACTGGCAGCTAATAGGAGCAAGAGCAGCAGCTCACCATATCTGTCCCTAATCTCTCCCTCGATCTTTCCCTGAAATCAAACCTAACACCAGACACATTAGACTCACTGTTCCTGCCAATGTCCTTCCTTGGATTTACTATTACTAACAGAAAAGGCACTAGGACTACACTAGAAGGAATAGACAAGCACGGCTGAACAAAAACCAGCACACAAATACTTGCAAACAAAAAAATAAATAAACAGGACTAAACAGCAAAGAACCAAGAACCAATGGAGTAACTAGGAACTAGACTAAACTAGAACAAGGCCTAGAAAACACAAAAGAATGTTGCATACACTATAATCCTCACCAAACTGCAAAAGCCAGGGATCCTTAAATAGGCATTGCCGTGCGAACAAACTTTGCATAGATAAATAATACAAGCAAATATAAGAACCCTTTAAGATATTTTTTAGACAAAAAAATGTTTCTCTCTCCTTTAATCATGTTTTTTTCCTCTCCTCTCTTTCCTGTGAGACTGTATTTAATTCTGAAAATCAGCTCAAATGACAGGTATGCTTTAAAAAGAAGCTAAGACGTTAAACCAGCCCTGAGCAGTACTGAGCAGTGTAAGCTGTGATTCCATGGCAGGGGAAGATGTAACACTTAATAGAGCTTTCAGCAGGCTTCCCTGCCTCTGGATCACTTTGCAGCCCCCTCCTCTTTTCCCTATCCTCTCTACAGATTTGTATAGGCACCATGAAGAACATTATAGAGCAGTACTGAGCAGTGCAAGATGTAAATCTTAGAGTAGAGCTTCTCTGTGTCTTCATGCCTCTGTCTCATTCTGCAGCTCCCTTCTCCTTTCCCCTCCCCTCTTCATAAATTTCTAAGGGCAGTTGTAACCAGGCCAGTGCCAGTGAGCTGAACTGCCCCCTTTGCAAAGCTGAGACCTGCCAGTGTCATGGATTGTTCTCAATCATCATCTGGGAAGACCAGGTGATGTCAATCTCAAAGGTTTTAAATGCCCAGACTCATCTGACCTTGCCCCAACAATCAGCACCATGGGTTCCTCTAAGCAGTTGTCTAGAAATCTGAAACTGAAAATAGTTGACGCTCAGAAAGCTGGAGAAGGCTATAAGAAGATAGCAAAAGGTTTTCAGAAGTCAATATCCTCTGTTCGGAATGTAATTAAGAAATGGCAGTCATCAGGAACAGTGGAAGTTAAAGCAAGATCTGGAAGACAAAGAAAATACCAGACAGAACAGCTCACAGGATTGTGAGAAAAACAATTCAAAACCCACGTTTGACTGCACAATCCCTCCAGAAAGATCTGTCAGACACTGGAGTTGTGGTACACTATTCCACTATAAAGAGATACTTGTACAAATATGGTCTTCATGTAAGAGTCATCAGAAGAAAACCTCTTCTACGCCCTCACCACAAAAATCAGCATTTGAACTTTGTAAATGAACACATAGACAAGCCTGATGCATTTTGGAAACAAGTTCTGTGGACCGATGAGGTTAAAATTTTACTTTTTAGCCAGAATGAGCAAGAATGAGGTACGTTTGGAGAAGAAGGGGAGCAGAATTTAATGAAAAGAACCTCTGTCCAACTGTTAAGCATGGGGGTGGATCAATCATGCTTTGGGGTTGTATTGCAGCCAGTGGCACAGGGAACATCTCACGAGTAGAAGGAAAAATGGATTCAATAAAATTTCAGCAAATTTTGGACGCTAACTTGATGGCATCTGTGAAAAAGCTGAAGTTAAAGAGAGGATGGCTTCTACAAATGGATAATGATCCTAAACACACCTCGAAATCCACGGGGGATTACATCAAGGGGAGTAAACTGAAGGTTCTACCATGGCCTTCACAATCTCCTGACCTCAACATAATTGAAAATCTGGAAAAGAACCATTCACCTCTAGACTAATATCAGAAAGGACTGATACATGATGGTTGTAATATATATTTTAAATTAAAAATAAGAATAGGAACTGTGCTTCAAATTTATGTGAATATAAATGGTATATTTAATAGCCGCAAAAATAGAATATATAAGGTAATTAAACAACAATACATATATAAAAAATAATAGATAATAAATGATAATAAATTAAATAAAATGAAAGTAAGAAATATCACAGGGCCCTTGTGGGGAGATAAAGATAACTTCAATGTAAAATGTGCTTAAAATTGTAGTAATAATTGAAAATCTATGGATAGACCTTAAAAGAGCAGTGCGTGACAGACAGCCCAGAAATCTCAAAGAACTGGAAGACTTTTGTAAGGAAGAATGGGCAAAGATACCTCAAACAAGAACTGAAAGACTCTTGGCTGGCTACAAAAAGCGTTTACAAGCTGTGATACTTGCCAAAGGGGGCAGTACAAGATATTAACTCTGCAGGGGGCACAAACTTTTGCAGACGCCATTTTTTTGTTTTCTGTTATTTTGAAAGTGTAAATGATGGAAATAAAATTTAAATTTTGTTGACATATTATAAGAATGTCTAATCTGTAATCCTGCCACACACTGTACCCCCTGAATATATTACTGCCACCTACTGTACTCCCCGAATATAATACAGCCACACACTGTACCCCTGAATATAATCCTGCCACACACTGTGCCCCTGAATATAATACTGCCACCTACTGTTCCCCCCAAATATAATACTGCCACCTACTGTTCCCCTTGAATATAATTCTGCCACACACTGTACCCCTGAATATAATACTGCCACACACTGTTCCCCCTGAATATAATCCTGCCGCACATTGTACCCCCGTAATATAATACTGCCACCTACTGTTCCCCCTGAATATAATACTGCCACCTACTGTTCCCCCTGAATATAATACTGCCACCTACTGTTCCCCCTGAATATAATACTACCACCTACTGTTCCCCCTGAATATAATACTGCCACCTACTGTTCCCCCTGAATATAATACTGCCACCTACTGTTCCCCCTGAATATAATACTACCACACACTGTACTCCTTCATATAATACTGCCACCTACTGTTCCTCCTGAATATAATACCCCCCCCCCCCTCCGCTACTGGGGACCCCCGCAATCTTCCTGCTGCACCCGGCGTTTATTTAGAGCGTCGGGTGCAGCTCTGGAGGTTTGTGACGTCACAGCCACGCCCCCTCCCATAGCCTTGCATTGAGGGCGTGGTCGTGACATCACGAGCGGGGCGTGGCCGACTGTTCTTCCATATCACGCTGATATATAAGGCGCTGACCGAGCTCTGGGGGTTGGGCTCTATATCGACTTTTCAGAATTTTTTCCACATTCTGTAAATGTTGCAGATTTTAAGAAGCTCGAGTGCTGGTTACACATTACACATCATCAGTCTGTAGAGAGAGAACGCTGAACGCCGCCATCTCCTCGCGATGTGTCGTAAATAAGGATTCTGGTAGCGGTTATGAACATTGTAATGATGTGTTGCTGGCAGCGCTCCCCGGACTCAGATGTTCGTCTACTGCGTCCAATCATTAACGCATTATGTGTAGCAATGCTGCCTAAATGATGGCAGAACTGGAGTTCACTTATGGCCGTCGCCTTTCCTAGGTCCAAACTGGGGCTCCAGTGCTCTGATACCCCCAGGACTTACAGTAGGGCTGAATTGTGTGACAACATAACACAAGAGCAAATAGAAACATGTATCAATGCAAGAAAGTAACAACAAGAATAGAAATTCATCCAGAGATGATAGAAACCGAATAATGATGGGGTAGATAATGGCACAAATGGATGATGGCGTCATAAACTGAAGCAGAAGATGACTAGTCAGGAACAAGTAACTAACAAGTAACTAACTAATCTTTCCTTAGATCTCTTCCTGAACACCGACCCTCACTATCCCTGATGCCAGAAAATAACGCTGATCAAGTACAAAACTAAGGAGAAAGTGCAAAAAGTGCAAACACACAAAGAAGCATAGCTATAATCCAAACCACATTGCAAAAGCCAGAGACCTTTAAAGAGAGGCTAACCAATAAAAAGCTCCACTCTAAGCAAACCCTGAGCTGAGCAGTCATGATCAGCTGATCCAGAGTAATAGAAAAGATTAGGCCAAAACATAGTACTATAGAAATACAAGGCATACTGGGTATAAATTCACAGAGCACACACTATAATCTGCACCACACTGCAGAGTCAGAGATATTTAAAGTGAGACTAATCTAAACCAGCCCTGAGCTGAGCAGTGAGTGAGAGAGAGTGAGAGAGAGAGTGAGAGAGAGAGAGTGAGAGTGTGAGAGTGTGAGAGAGAGAGAGAGAGTGAGAGAGAGTGTGAGAGTGTGAGAGAGAGAGAGAGTGAGAGTGAGAGTGAGGAAGGAGAGTGAGGAAGAGGAGAGGAAGGAGAGAGAGAGGAAAGGAAGGAGAGAGACAGAGAGGAAGAGGAGAGAAAGGAGAGAGACAAAGAGGAAGAGGAGAGGAGAGAGAGGAAGAGTAGAGGAAGGAGAGAGACAGAGAGACAAAGAGGAAGAGGAGAGGAAGGAGAGAGACAGAGAAGAAGAGGAGAGGAAAGAGAGAGACAGAGAGGAAGAGGAGAGGAAGGAGAGAGACAGAGAGGAAGAGGAGAGGAGAGAGAGGAAGAGTAGAGGAAGGAGAGAGACAGAGAGACAAAGAGGAAGAGGAGAGGAAGGAGAGAGACAGAGAAGAAGAGGAGAGGAAAGAGAGAGACAGAGAGGAAGAGGAGAGGAAGGAGAGAGACAGAGAGGAAGAGGAGAGGAGAGAGAGGAAGAGTAGAGGAAGGAGAGAGACAGAGAGACAAAGAGGAAGAGGAGAGGAAGGAGAGAGACAGAGAAGAAGAGGAGAGGAAAGAGAGAGACAGAGAGGAAGAGGAGAGGAAGGAGAGAGACAGAGAGGAAGAGGAGAGGAGAGAGAGAGAGAGGAAGAGGAGAGGAGAGAGAGGAAGAGGAGAGGAAGGAGAGAGACAGAGAGGAAGAGGAGAGGAAGGAGAGAGACAGAGAGGAAGAGGAGAGGAAGGAGAGAGACAGAGAGGAAGAGGAGAGGAAGGAGAGAGACAGAGAGGAAGAGGAGAGTAAGAGGAGAGAGAGGAAGAGGAGAGGAAGGAGAGAGACAGAGAGGAAGAGGAGAGGAAGGAGAGAGACATAGAGGAAGAGGAGAGGAGGGAGAGAGACAGAGAGGAAGAGGAGAGGAAGGAGAGAGACAGAGAGAGGAAAAGGATAGGAAGGAGAGAGAGAGGAAGAGGAAGGAGAGGGAGAGAGAGAGGAAGAGGAGAGGAAGGAGAGAGACAGAGAGACAGAGAGGAAGAGGAGAGGAAGGAGAGAGACAGAGAGGAAGAGGAGAGGAGAGAGAGGAAGAGTAGAGGAAGGAGAGAGACTGAGAGAGACAAAGAGGAAGAGGAGAGGAAGGAGAGAGACAGAGAAGAAGAGGAGAGGGAAGAGAGAGAGAGGAAGAGGAGAGGAAGGAGAGAGACAGAGAGGGAGAGGAGAGAGAGGAAGAGGAGAGGAAGGAGAGAGACAGAGAGAAAGAGGAGAGGAGAGAGAGGAAGAGGAGAAGAAGGAGAGAGACAGAGAGGAAGAGGAGAGGAGAGAGAGGAAGAGGAGAGGAAGGAGAGAGACAGAGAGGAAGAGGAGAGGAAGGAGAGAGAGGAAGAGGAGAGGAAAGAGAGAGACAGAGAGGAAGAGGAGAGGAAGGAGAGAGAGGAAGAGGAGAGGAAGGAGAGAGACAGAGAGGAAGAGGAGAGGAAGGAGAGAGACAGAGAGGAAGAGGAGAGAGAGGAAGAGGAGAGGAAGGAGAGAGACAGAGAAGAAGAGGACAGAGAGGAAGAGGAGAGGAAGGAGAGAGACAGAGAGGAAGAGGAGAGGAAGGAGAGAGAGAGAGAGAGAGGAAGAGGAGAGGAAGGAGAGAGCCAGAGAGGAAGAGGAGAGGAAGGAGAGAGACAGAGAGGAAGAGGAGAGGAATAAGAGAGAGAGGAAGGAGAGAGACAGAGAGGAAGAGGAGAGGAAGGAGAGAGAGACATAGAGGAAGAGGAGAGGAGGGAGAGAGACAGAGAGGAAGAGGAGAGGAAGGAGAGAGACAGAGAGAGGAAGAGAATAGGAAGGAGAGAGAGAGGAAGAGGAAGGAGAGGGAGACAGAGAGGAAGAGAGGAAGGAGAGAGACAGAGAGGAGAGGAAGGAGAGAGACAGAGAGGAAGAGGAGAGGAAGGAGAAAGACAGAGAGGAAGTGGAGAGGAGGAGGAGAGGAGAGAGGAAGAGGAGAGGAAGGTGAGAGACAGAGAGGAAGAGGAGAGGAAGAAGAGAGACAGAGAGGAAGAGGAGAGAAAGGAGAGAGACAGAGAGGAAGAGGAGAGGAAGAGGAGAGGAGAGAGAGAGGAAGAGGAGAGGAAGGAGAGAGACAGAGAGGAAGAGGAGAGGAAGGAGAGAGAGAAAACCCACAATGAGTAGCAAGAAGAGAAACATCCAAGTCGTCTGGGAGGGCAGATTACACAGGTAGATCAATAGCCAGGCAGAAAGTGATTAATTAAATCGATCGAAAAACAAAGACACATTGTAATAATGGGAGTAAGTGGGAAACCTTTGGGTGGTTACAATACTCAAATTACATCATGACACATTACATAAGTTCTATGACAGGCATGCTAGGAGTTGTAGTTTTACAACAGCTGCTTTAGGAGGAAGCAAGTACAGCAATCTGCAGGGGAACAAAGGGGGAAGTGGATGACACCAGCTGAGCACCCACAGCAGGAGGATCACCCTCTCCTCAGGATCAGCCGGCAAACACCCATATGAGAAAAGTCTGAAACTAGGAGCAGGTTGTAAACTGCATTCAGGGGTCTGAGAAGGAAAAACATTTTGCGGATTGAAACTTTCATGACTCAAGATAAGTAACCAACATATGGACCCTAAGGGTGGGGTGTAAAGGGGGGGTGTAATGGTACCCAATAGCGGGAGCGGGGCCCACGTTCACTAAGGGCCCCTCACAGCTCTGTTCGTGTACTAATAAGTGACTTTTTCCTATTTCTAATAGTTTAGACTATTCCTATTCTTCCTCGGTGTTGGACCCGGCAGGGGGGTGGGGGGTGGAGGGTGAGTATATAGGACGGGGATCAGTTCTCCTTGATGTTATTACCCATTTAAGCTATTAGTCAAGCAGTGGGAGATGTGGCCCCCATCCTCGGTGACCTTTTACGTTGAAATGATTTCCCATCTTTCGGTTCTTCCCTGGTGTCAGGAATATTACAGACCCCTCGGTGTCATCCGTCTTCTTTCTTTCTAACTTTTGATACAATTGTGTAACATGGAACATTCCGTGACAGGAAGATATATGAAGACGGAAGAAAGTGGAGCAGCGGAGGCTTCTCAGCTGGGTATTTGTCACCGCTGGACACATTAGTTTAAGACTTACAATTCTTTTATATAGAGTTAACCCTAAAGGTTCTGAATTCTATAACAATAATATATATAACAATTGTATCCACATCCTGTTTGTCTTCTGACCGGTCACTGAGCTACTTCTGATTATTATAAGGGGTAACCCCGTAATACTCTCCACAACACAAATGCCCCTTGGATCTTCTCAGAGACCCCTGACGTGTCCCCTTTGACCCTTTCATCCTCTTGTGAGACCCTCCACCATCTTTGAGCCCAATAAAGGTATAGGATGCTGTTATAGTTTTTTTTTTTTTTTAAAGATTGTAATAAACCCGCTTGCATTTCTTAGGGTAACCCTTTAGAGTGGTGACAAAGTCATTTTTGGGCTCTCCCTTATCCTATTAGGCCCCCTCCACAGCTATTTTTGTTTTCTCCCCTTCTGGACCAGACCTGGACTTTTTGCCAATAGTACACACAGGGAATTCATTTTACCTACTTCTTTGGCCAATCACAGGCTTGCACCTACTCCTCTCTGCTATACTATGACATAATGTTAGAGAACATGTACTGGGCTGAACAAGCTGTATGATTTACACAGTACGATGGATGGTATCTGTTGAGAGAGAGAGAAAGGGTTACTGATGCACTGGGTTTACAAGCTGCTTTGTGAGGAGAAAAAAGAAACAGTTGCAGCAGCACAGCAAGGAAAGGGTTACACTAAGCACTGAAATGATGCTGTTGATGACAGACCTGAAGACCAAAGGGAGGTGGGGTTACACAACGGCACTGTGGATATACAGTAGATACACTGGTATTGGTATATGAGGATGAGCTGACCAGAACTGTGGTCAGTGATGAGAGGGAAGCCTTGATTTACCTTTCAGGAACAGTGTGGATCACCTCCAGCAGGCAGACTGTCTCAGCTTGCAGGTACACAACCTCTTTCCCCTTCATTGAGACTTCTCTGTCCTCCTCCAATCTCCTCCCTTCAATCTCCTCTGTCCTCCTCCTCCAGACTCCTTTTTTTCCTCTCCCAGACTCCTCTGACTTCCATCCTTCAATCTATTCTGATCCCTCCCCTCAGACTCCTCTGTCCTCTCTCCAGACTCATGTCATGACATTTTCCATACACATTGGATGGTCGGCCGGTTCCACTGACATCAGAAGCTTCAGGTGACAGGTAATGTGTATGGCCGGGTGAAGTGTTATATTTCGTGGCTCTCTGTATAGAATTAATATTTCCATTCCCAGAACACCCAACCTTACCGGATCCGGCGCTGTCTTCTCGTGGTGGCCGCCATTATGAATGTTTCCTGTGCAGAGATCCGCGCTCCATTTTCATTCATCCAAGAGAATCTTCACATGTTCCTGTAATGTTCTCTGAAAGCTTTTTCATTACCGAGAGAAACATCTGCACAAACAATGCATTAGTATTATTAATGTATAAACCGTAAAGTGCGGAGCGATGTGCAACACGGAATAATGGTCAGCAAAGGAACAACACAAGGACGGCTCCGCAATGTGCTCTGCAAGTACTGTGCATTATAAAGAACAGTGTATACTGCACCATATAGAACCCAGATATAATGTACCTCACCTGTTATATTGTTACACTGTATGATTATTATATTTTCTCCACCTGCAGATATTTGTATGATAGAATATTCCGGGGCCCCTGTGTTGAGTGACATGATCATTTTATGTCTTGTATTCTGATGTGGCTGGTAATTGTCTCCTGAGCAGCGCTCACCTTCAAAGGGACTCAGAGGTCTCCAGTGAGGAGTTCTTTACAATTCCACCCGCGCCGCGTTCCTCCAGACTTATGTTTATTTCATCTACTGAGCGCAGCATCCCATGGGTTCTGCACATGTGTTGAAATGTGCGCTGTATTATTAGTATCGGTGCTCATCATGTTTAGAAAGAAGAAACATTGTACTTTAGAGCTGCACTATTACCTACAGTTTTACCTACATCAGATGAGTTTACAGAACCTGGAGTGAGAGTGACACTTCCTTCAATGTAAGTCACCAGAATGAGCTCAGCACAGGCACTGAACAAGCTCAGCACAGACACTGAACAAGCTGGGCATAGACACTGAACGAGCTCAGCACAGACACTGAACAAGCTCAGCACAGACACTGAACAAGCTGGGCACAGACACTGAACGAGCTCAGCACAGACACTGAACAAGCTCAGCACAGACACTGAACAAGCTGGGCACAGACACTGAACAAGCTCAGCACAGACACTGAACAAGCTCGACACAGACACTCAACAAGCTCGACACAGACACTCAACAAGCTCGGCACAGACACTCAACAAGCTCGGCACAGACACTCAACAAGCTCGGCACAGACACTCAACAAGCTCGGCACAGACACTCAACAAGCTCGGCACAGACACTCAACAAGCTCGGCACAGACACTCAACAAGCTCGGCACAGACACTCAACAAGCTTGGCACAGACACTGAACATGCTCGGCACAGACACTGAACAAGCTTGGCACAGACACTGAACAAGCTCAGCACAGACACTGAACGAGCTCAGCACAGACCTCTGAAGAAAGAGATCTCTGAAGACCAGAAAGAGACCTCTGTAGACCAGAAAGAGACCACTGAAGACCGTAATGAGACCTCTGAAGACCAGAAAGAGACCTCTGAAGACCAGAAAGAGACCTCTGAAGACCAGAAAGAGACCTCTGAAGACCAGAATGAGACACCTGAAGACCAGAATGAGACCTCTGAAGACCAGAATGAGACCTCTGAAGACCAGAAAGAGGCCACTGAAGACCAGAATGAGATCTCTGAAGACAAGAATGAGACCCCTGAAGACCAAAATGAGATCTCTGAAGACAAGAATGAAACCTCTGAAGACCAGAATGAGACCTCTGAAGACCAGAATGAGACCTCTGAAGACCAGAATGAGACCTCTGAAGACCAGAATGAGATACTACAGAGGAAGTTCTTTTCTTTTTGAATTTCCTTTCAGTCGGACCACAGTGCTCTCTGCTGCCTGTCCATGTCAGGAACTGTCCAGAGCAGGAGAGGTGTGCTATGGAGATTTGCTCCTATTCTGGACAGTTCCTGACATGGACAGAGGTGTCAGCAGAGAGCACTGTGGTCAGACAGAAAAGAAATTCAAAAAGAAAAGAACTTCCTCTGTATTATACAGCAGCTGATAAGTACTGGAAGGATTTAGATTATTTAATAGAAGTAATTTACACATTTGTTTAACTTTCTGGCACCAGTTGATATAAAAAGCAAATAGTTTTTCACTGGAGTACCCCTTTAAAAGTGGAACAATCCTTGCAGCAGGACTTTGATAGGCACAGGCAAGACTACGGACAATGTGGCCTATTTGTAGGAGGTATTCCTGGCATTAGTTGTACCCGGGCTCACTGACTAGTGGTTTCCTCACGAAGAGCTGAGGAGCTGACAAGGGGTCTTGGCTAGGCCAAGGCTTAAAGGGGTACTCTGCTGCTCAGCGTTTGGAACAAACTGTTCCTGGAGTGGGTGTTGGGAGCTCGTGACATCATAGCTCCGCCCCCTCATGATGTCACATCCCGCCCCCTCAATGCAAGTCTATGGGAGGGGGCGTGAGGGCATGAGGGGGCGGGGCAATGACGTAATGAGCTCCCGACACTGGTTCCAGTGTTCGCAACAGTTTGTTCCAAACGCTGAGCAGCGGAGTACCCCTTTAACTAAGACTAACTAGGGCAATGTTAGGTCCCAGCCTCTTCCTCCATTCATTGTTCGGGAGTCGCCTTGTGACTAGATTCCTCATTCAGCTGCACAGAGAACAATTAACCCTCTGCATTCTGAACACAACACATTTTATACAAATATGCAGATTTAAGACAAATACTTTAAATCCAGCAAACCTGATGTTATCTCAGCCCCGCCCCCCAGACACCCCCCCCCCTCCCCCGACTAGTCTGATGGGTGGCAGCTGGAGCTGTACTTGGCCACCACACGGTCTATTCTGACTCCACCTCAAGTTTGAGGCTCTAAAGTTGTTGCAAAACTACAACTCCCAGCATGCCCTGACAGCCTTTCACTCTTATTTCAGTGCAGATTTGACTTAAAATAAACAATAAACATTAAATCGAGAATCAAAGTGAATCTAGAGGATAATGTGATCGATATAATAAATCCTTCCCTCTATATTACACCGGTGCCCAATCCTTCCCTCTATATTACACCGGTGCCCAATCCTTCCCTCTATATTATACCGGTGCCCAATCCTTCCCTCCATATTACACCGGTGCCCAATCCTTCCCTCCATATTACACCGGTGCCCAATCCTTTCCTCTATATTATACCGGTGCCCAATCCTTCCCTCCATATTACACCGGTGCCCAATCCTTCCCTCCATATTATACCGGTGCCCAATCCTTCCCTCTATATTACACCGGTGCCCAATCCTTCCCTCCATATTATACCGGTGCCCAATCCTTCCCTCCATATTATACCGGTGCCCAATCCTTCCCTCTATATTATACCGGTGCCCAATCCTTCCCTCTATATTACACCGGTGCCCAATCCTTCCCTCCATATTACACCGGTGCCCAATCCTTCCCTCCATATTACACCGGTGCCCAATCCTTCCCTCCATATTATATCGGTGCCCAATCCTTCCCTCTATATTACACCGGTGCCCAATCCTTCCCTCCATATTACACCGGTGCCCAATCCTTCCCTCCATATTATACCGGTGCCCAATCCTTCCCTCTATATTACACCGGTGCCCAATCCTTCCCTCCATATTACACCGGTGCCCAATCCTTCCCTCCATATTACACCGGTGCCCAATCCTTCCCTCCATATTACACCGGTGCCCAATCCTTCCCTCCATATTACACCGGTGCCCAATCCTTCCCTCCATATTACACCGGTGCCCAATCCTTCCCTCCATATTATACCGGTGCCCAATCCTTCCCTCCATATTATACCAGTGCCCAATCCTTCCCTCTATATTATACCGGTGCCCAATCCTTCCCTCCATATTACACCGGTGCCCAATCCTTCCCTCCATATTATACCGGTGCCCAATCCTTCCCTCCATATTATACCGGTGCCCAATCCTTCCCTCCATATTACACCGGTGCCCAATCCTTCCCTCCATATTACACCGGTGCCCAATCCTTCCCTCCATATTACACCGGTGCCCAATCCTTCCCTCCATATTACACCGGTGCCCAATCCTTCCCTCCATATTACACCGGTGCCCAATCCTTCCCTCCATATTATACCGGTGCCCAATCCTTCCCTCTATATTATACCGGTGCCCAATCCTTCCCTCCATATTACACCGGTGCCCAATCCTTCCCTCCATATTATACCGGTGCCCAATCCTTCCCTCCATATTACACCGGTGCCCAATCCTTCCCTCCATATTACACCGGTGCCCAATCCTTCCCTCTATATTATACCGGTGCCCAATCCTTCCCTCCATATTACACCGGTGCCCAATCCTTCCCTCCATATTATACCGGTGCCCAATCCTTCCCTCCATATTACACCGGTGCCCAATCCTTCCCTCCATATTACACCGGTGCCCAATCCTTCCCTCCATATTATACCGGTGCCCAATCCTTCCCTCCATATTACACCGGTGCCCAATCCTTCCCTCCATATTACACCGGTGCCCTCTATGATGCCAAGCTGGACCCCGCCAGCCCCCTATCCGGTGATACTCGTCCGGTTCCCGGTGTCGGCACATTACGCAGTTGTGACATTTTCCTCTGCACTTTATTCTCCGTTTTTTGCCCTTTTTATGTCTTTGGTGAATTATTGGTTCCTATTTCGTTCCGCTCCGGACTCCGTTCTCCTCCCGCGTTCATCCGATCTCCTCCTGCGTTCATCCGATCTCCTCCCGCGTTCATCCGATCTCCTCCTGCGTTCATCCGATCTCCTCCCGCGTTCATCCGATCTCCTCCCGCGTTCATCCGTTCTCCTCCCGCGTTCATCCGTTCTCCTCCCGCGTTCATCCGTTCTCCTCCCGCGTTCATCCGTTCTCCTCCCGCGTTCATCCGTTCTCCTCCCGCGTTCATCCGATCTCCTCCCGCGTTCATCCGATCTCGCAGCGGTTTTCTCCCGTCCGGCGCTGCCAACATTTTAATTACATTTCCTGGGATTCCTCTTGTGCAGCTGCGGCGGACTATAACTCCCATCATAACAGCTGGACAGATCCTGGGGTCACAGCGCCACTAACATCCTGGAGGTGATCGTAAAAGAGCAGGAGCGGCGACGCAGTGCAGCGCAGCGAATAAAAACGAACAGGAACGGCATGGCGCGGGCGAAGCGCGTACAGCAGGGGGATGGGCAGGAGCTGCTTCCTCTCATTCTCTATCCTGTTTATTCACATTCTTTCCTGTCGCTAATGCAGTGTTCCCCAGCCTGTGGCCCTCCAGCTGTTGTGAGACTTCAACTCCCAGCATGCCCCTCTGCAGCACCTGGAGCAGGGTTCCTCAGAACTGCTTCAGAACTCCAGCCTTTGGCAGTCAGGGTAGGATAGGAGTTGTAGTTATGGAGGAACTCGCTGCTGTAATGGAAACAACCCCCCCATAGGAAGCCGAGCTGCAGTGTAAAGAACCAACATCAATTCTAGATGAAGAATCCTCATCGAAATCCACATGAAGATGTAACACGCAGCAAATGATATGGAATGAACCTCAGTGGGAATATTGCTGTAAGGCACAGTTTCCCAACCAGTGTGCCTCCAGCTGTTGCAAAACTACAACTCCCAGCATGCCTGGACAGCCAATACTTATCAGCTGCTGTATATCCTGGAGGAGTCATGTAGTCTTTCCAGTACTTATCAGCTGCTGTATGTCCTGGAGAAGTTATGTAATCTTTCCAGTACTTATCAGCTGCTGTATGTCCTGGAGGAAGTCATGTAGTCTTTATATTACTTATCAGCTGCTGTATGTCCTGGAGGAGTCATGTAGTCTGTATAGTACTTATCAGCTGCTGTATGTCCTGGAGGAAGTCATGTAGTCTGTATAGTACTTATCAGCTGCTGTATGTCCTGGAGGAGTCATGTAGTCTTTATAGTACTTAGCTGCTGTATGTCCTGGAGGAGTCATGTAGTCTTTATAGTACTTATCAGCTGCTGTATGTCCTGGAGGAGTCATGTAGTCTTTATAGTACTTAGCTGCTGTATGTCCTGGAGGAGTCATGTAGTCTTTATAGTACTTATCAGCTGCTGTATGTCCTGGAGGAGTCATGTAGTCTTTCCAGTACTTATCAGCTGCTGTATGTCCTGGAGGGAGTCATGTATCTTTCCAGTACTTATCAGCTGCTGTATGTCCTGGAGGAGTCATGTTGTTTTTCCAGTACTTATCAGCTGCTGTATGTCCTGGAGGAGTCATGTAGTCTTTCCAGTACTTATCAGCTGCTGTATGTCCTGGAGGAGTCATGTAGTCTTTCCAGTACTTATCAGCTGCTGTATGTCCTGGAGGAGTCATGTAGTCTTTATAGTACTTATCAGCTGCTGTATGTCCTGGAGGAGTCATGTAGTCTTTATAGTACTTATCAGCTGCTGTATGTCCTGGAGGAAGTCATGTAGTCTGTATAGTACTTATCAGCTGCTGTATGTCCTGGAGGAGTCATGTAGTCTTTCCAGTACTTATCAGCTGCTGTATGTCCTGGAGGAGTCATGTAATCTTTCCAGTACTTATCAGCTGCTGTATATCCTGGAGGAAGTCATGTAGTCTTTATATTACTTATCAGCTGCTGTATGTCCTGGAGGAGTCATGTAGTCTGTATAGTACTTATCAGCTGCTGTATGTCCTGGAGGAGTCATGTAGTCTTTATAGTACTTAGCTGCTGTATGTCCCGGAGGAGTCATGTAGTCTTTATAGTACTTATCAGCTGCTGTATGTCCTGGAGGAGTCATGTAGTCTTTATAGTACTTAGCTGCTGTATGTCCTGGAGGAGTCATGTAGTCTTTCCAGTACTTATCAGCTGCTGTATGTCCTGGAGGAGTCATGTAGTCTTTCCAGTACTTATCAGCTGCTGTATGTCCTGGAGGGAGTCATGTATCTTTCCAGTACTTATCAGCTGCTGTATGTCCTGGAGGAGTCATGTAGTCTTTCCAGTACTTATCAGCTGCTGTATGTCCTGGAGGAGTCATGTTGTCTTTCCAGTATTTATCAGCTGCTGTATGTCCTGGAGGAGTCATGTAGTCTTTCCAGTACTTATCAGCTGCTGTATGTCCTGGAGGAGTCATGTAGTCTTTCCAGTACTTATCAGCTGCTGTATGTCCTGGAGGAGTCATGTAGTCTTTATAGTACTTATCAGCTGCTGTATGTCCTGGAGGAGTCATGTAGTCTTTATAGTACTTATCAGCTGCTGTATGTCCTGGAGGAAGTCATGTAGTCTGTCCACTACTTATCAGCTGCTGTATGTCCTGGAGGAAGTCATGTAGTCTGTATAGTACTTATCAGCTGCTGTATGTCCTGGAGGAGTCATGTAGTCTTTATAGTACTTATCAGCTGCTGTATGTCCTGGAGGAGTCATGTAGTCTTTCCAGTACTTATCAGCTGCTGTATGTCCTGGAGGAGTCATGTAGTCTTTCCAGTAGTTATCAGCTGCTTTATGTCCTGGAGGAGTCATGTAGTCTTTCCAGTACTTATCAGCTGCTGTATGTCCTGGAGGAGTCATGTAGTCTTCCCAATACTTATCAGCTGCTGTATGTCCTGGAGGAGTCATGTAGTCTTTCCAGTACTTATCAGCTGCTGTATGTCCTGGAGGAGTCATGTAGTCTTTCCAGTACTTATCAGCTGCTGTATGTCCTGGAGGAGTCATGTAGTCTTTCCAGTACTTATCAGCTGCTGTATGTCCTGGAGGAGTCATGTAGTCTTTCCAGTACTTATCAGCTGCTGTATGTCCTGGAGGAAGTCATGTAATATTTCCAGTACTTATCAGCTGCTGTATGTCCTGGAGGAAGTCATGTAGTCTTTATAGTATTTATCAGCTGCTGTATGTCCTGGAGGAGTCATGTAGTCTTTATAGTACTTATCAACTGCTGTATGTCCTGGAGGAGTCATGTAGTCTGTATAGTACTTATCAGCTGCTGTATGTCCTGGAGGAGTCATGTAGTCTGTCCAGTACTTATCAGCTGCTGTATGTCCTGGAGGAGTCATGTAGTCTTTCCAGTACTTATCAGCTGCTGTATGTCCTGGAGGAGTCATGTAGTCTTTATAGTATTTATCAGCTGCTGTATGTCCTGGAGGAGTCATGTAGTCTTTATATTACTTATCAGCTGCTGTATGTCCTGGAGGAGTCATGTAGTCTGTATAGTACTTATCAGCTGCTGTATGTTCTGGAGGAGTCATGTAGTCTTTCCAGTACTTATCAGCTGCTGTATGTCCTGGAGGAAGTCATGTAGTCTTTATAGTATTTATCAGCTGCTGTATGTTCTGGAGGAGTCATGTAGCCTTTATAGTATTTATCAGCTGCTGTATGTCCTGGAGGAAGTCATGTAGTTATCAGCTGCTGTATGTCCTGGAGGAGTCATGTAGTCTTTATAGTACTTATCAGCTGCTGTATGTCCTGGAGGAAGTCATGTTGTCTTTCCAGTACTTATCAGCTGCTGTATGCTCCACAGGAAGTTGTATAGTTCTTTCTAGTCTGACCACAGTGCTCTCTGCTGACACCCCAGGAGAGGTTTGCTATAGAGATTGGCTCTGTCTATAGAAGCATCGATTAAAGGGACAGTGACCAAATATCAATTTTTCTGGCTATTGAGGCTGTAACTTGTTGTAGTTGTAGTTTTGCAACAGCTTAAGGTCCACAGTTTAAAGATCATTGCCCTAAAATTCTACAATTACAGCTGCACTGCAGACTGCCAGGCCATGCTGGGTGTTGTAGTTGTGCAACAGCCAGAGATCCACAGGTTTGGGAACATTGCCCTAGATCAGTGGTCTCCAACTGGGAATCTCCAGCTGTTGCAAAACTACAACTCCCAGCATGCATGAACAGCTGTTGACTGACTGGGCATGCTGGGAGTTGTAGTTTTGCAACAGCTGAAGGTCCACAGTTTGGAGACCACTGCCCTAGATTCTACAATTACAGCTGCACCTGATACTGTCCGGCCATGCTGGGAGTTGTAGTTTTGCACCGGTTATAGGACCCCCAGTTATAGATATCCGTGTATCTTCTCCCAGATCTTTGGCGCATACACAAATCTTCTCCTCCATATTCATGGCTGTAGGATTCCGGTCGCCCATCCGCATGAATAACGCTGCGGGGTGTGAGGCGCTTCATTCCGCCGGCTGCATTAATCTTCCGGAGCAGAGATCCTGCCGCTCTTCTTGGGTTTTTTTTCGCAGTCAGGGCAACAAAACACTTCTTAAAAATGCGACCCCTGGTAAGGAGCGAGCGCCGGCGCCAACCCCGTAACGTAAATACCAGGGAGCATCAATAAAGGCGTAATTGATTTTGGCGCGGCTGTAACCTGATCTATATTCCGCCGTACATTGTGTACAGATACATACATATTTATTACTTCATTTCATCTGGAATCGCGGCCGGCGATGTGTTTATTAGCCGCAGGATTTCCCCGCGGTATCGTCCGCTCTATCACTCTCCGCTCCCCGCGGCTTTTTTTATTGTAATCAATAAAATGAAATACAGACTTTCCTGGAACGATCCCCCGATTGGCCGTCCGCACCACCTGACCCCCCGGAATCCACCGCCGCACGGAATAAACCTCGGCCTCTATTGCTTTGTCCAGGATCCTAAAATAGACCGAGGAGCCGGAATAATAATCGATAGTGAAGTCACCGGAGGGATCTCTGCGCCATTTGGGTCTCGTTATTGTAAATCCGCCCGGATTTATGTTTATATGGAGGAGATTTCTCTGTGCAGAGGGAAAGGTGACCAGTTGTCCATAGCAACCAATCAGATGGCTGCTTTCACTTTCAAGCACAGTCCTCTGAGAAATGAAAGCAGTGATCTGATTGGTTGCTACAGGCATCTGGTCACCTTTCCCTCCGCTCGGTGTTGATAAGTCTCCCTCATAGTCCTAGGGTTTGCCGGTGGCGAGGATACGATATTTAGCGGTTGCAGCGAGCGCAGTAAACGTGTTATGAACCTTATTTCTTGCGATGATGAGTTGCGGCAGATAATGCTGATTTTCGGACGCTGGTGAAGGGTTTCTCGTAAAGAGGTTGATGAAATCTGGGAAGGATCTGCGTAAGTAACCAGATTCGCCATACTTGGGAAAGCCTGATGACCATCCTTATTGGAATGTTAAAGGGGGACTCCAGGAGGGAAATATATTCAAATTTACTGGTGCCAGAGAGTTATAGAGATTTATAAATTACTTCTATATAAAAATCTTAATCCTTCCAGTACTTATCAGCTGCTGTATCAGATGTCATCCCCCGGAGCCCCCCATTTATTACCATGTCATCCCCCGGAGCCCCACATTTATTACCATGTCATCCCCCGGAGCCCCCCATTTATTACCATGTCATCCCCCGGAGCCCCCCATTTATTACCATGTCATCCCCCGGAGCCCCACATTTATTACCATGTCATCCCCCGGAGCCCCCCATTTATTACCATGTCATCCCCCGGAGCCCCACATTTATTACCATGTCATCCCCGGAGCCCCCCATTTATTACCATGTCATCCCCCGGAGCCCCACATTTATTACCATGTCATCCCCCGGAGCCCCACATTTATTACCATGTCATCCCCCGGAGCCCCACATTTATTACCATGTCATCCCCGGAGCCCCCCATTTATTACCATGTCATCCCCCGGAGCCCCACATTTATTACCATGTCATCCCCCGGAGCCCCACATTTATTACCATGTCATCCCCCGGAGCCCCACATTTATTACCATGTCATCCCCGGAGCCCCCCATTTATTACCATGTCATCCCCGGAGCCCCACATTTATTACCATGTCATCCCCCGGAGCCCCACATTTATTACCATGTCATCCCCGGAGCCCCACATTTATTACCATGTCATCCCCCGGAGCCCCACATTTATTACCATGTCATCCCCGGAGCCCCACATTTATTATCATGTCATCCCCCGGAGCCCCACATTTATTACCATGTCATCCCCCGGAGCCCCACATTTATTACCATGTCATCCCCCGGAGCCCCACATTTATTACCATGTCATCCCCGGAGCCCCCCATTTATTACCATGTCATCCCCGGAGCCCCACATTTATTACCATGTCATCCCCGGAGCCCCACATTTATTACCATGTCATCCCCGGAGCCCCACATTTATTACCATGTCATCCCCCGGAGCCCCACATTTATTACCATGTCATCCCCGGAGCCCCACATTTATTACCATGTCATCCCCCGGAGCCCCACATTTATTACCATGTCATCCCCCGGAGCCCCACATTTATTACCATGTCATCCCCCGGAGCCCCACATTTATTATCATGTCATCCCCCGGAGCCCCACATTTATTACCATGTCATCCCCCGGAGCCCCACATTTATTATCATGTCATCCCCCGGAGCCCCCCATTTATTACCATGTCATCCCCCGGAGCCCCCCATTTATTACCATGTCATCCCCCGGAGCCCCCCCCATTTATTACCATGTCATCCCCCGGAGCCCCACATTTATTACCATGTTATCCCCCGGAGCCCCACATTTATTACCATATTATCCCCCGGAGCCCCACATTTATTACCATATTATCCCCCGGAGCCCCACATTTATTACCATGTCATCCCCCGGAGCCCCACATTTATTACCATGTCATCCCCGGAGCCCCCCATTTATTACCATGTCATCCCCCGGAGCCCCCCATTTATTACCATGTCATCCCCGGAGCCCCACATTTATTACCATGTCATCCCCCGGAGCCCCACATTTATTACCATGTCATCCCCCGGAGCCCCACATTTATTACCATGTCATCCCCGGAGCCCCCCATTTATTACCATGTCATCCCCCGGAGCCCCCCATTTATTACCATGTCATCCCCGGAGCCCCACATTTATTACCATGTCATCCCCGGAGCCCCCCATTTATTACCATGTCATCCCCGGAGCCCCCCATTTATTACCATGTCATCCCCCGGAGCCCCACATTTATTACCATGTCATCCCCCGGAGCCCCCCATTTATTACCATGTCATCCCCCGGAGCCCCACATTTATTACCATGTCATCCCCCGGAGCCCCACATTTATTACCATGTCATCCCCCGGAGCCCCACATTTATTACCATGTCATCCCCCGGAGCCCCCCATTTATTACCATGTCATCCCCGGAGCCCCCCATTTATTACCATGTCATCCCCCGGAGCCCCACATTTATTACCATGTCATCCCCCGGAGCCCCCCATTTATTACCATGTCATCCCCCGGAGCCCCACATTTATTACCATGTCATCCCCCGGAGCCCCATATTTATTACCATGTCATCCCCGGAGCCCCCCATTTATTACCATGTTATCCCCCGGAGCCCCCCATTTATTACCATGTCATCCCCCGGAGCCCCACATTTATTACCATGTCATCCCCCGGAGCCCCACATTTATTACCATGTTATCCCCCGGAGCCCCCCATTTATTACCATGTCATCCCCCGGAGCCCCCCATTTATTACCAGGTCATCCCCCGGAGCCCCCCATTTATTACCATGTCATCCCCCGGAGCCCCACATTTATTACCATGTCATCCCCCGGAGCCCCACATTTATTACCATGTTATCCCCCGGAGCCCCCCATTTATTACCATGTCATCCCCCGGAGCCCCACATTTATTACCAGGTCATCCCCCGGAGCCCCCCATTTATTACCATGTCATCCCCCGGAGCCCCACATTTATTACCATGTCATCCCCCGGAGCCCCACATTTATTACCATGTCATCCCCGGAGCCCCCATTTATTACCATGTCATCCCCCGGAGCCCCCCATTTATTACCATGTCATCCCCGGAGCCCCACATTTATTACCATGTCATCCCCCGGAGCCCCACATTTATTACCATGTTATCCCCCGGAGCCCCACATTTATTACCATATTATCCCCCGGAGCCCCACATTTATTACCATGTCATCCCCCGGAGCCCCCCATTTATTACCATGTCATCCCCGGAGCCCCACATTTATTACCATGTCATCCCCCGGAGCCCCACATTTATTACCATGTCATCCCCCGGAGCCCCACATTTATTACCATGTCATCCCCGGAGCCCCACATTTATTACCATGTCATCCCCGGAGCCCCCCATTTATTACCATGTTATCCCCCGGAGCCCCCCATTTATTACCATGTCATCCCCCGGAGCCCCACATTTATTACCATGTCATCCCCCGGAGCCCCACATTTATTACCATGTCATCCCCCGGAGCCCCCCATTTATTACCATGTTATCCCCGGAGCCCCACATTTATTACCATGTCATCCTCCGGAGCCCCACATTTATTACCATGTTATCCCCCGGAGCCCCCCATTTATTACCATGTTATCCCCCGGAGCCCCCCATTTATTACCAGGTCATCCCCCGGAGCCCCCCATTTATTACCAGGTCATCCCCCGGAGCCCCCCATTTATTACCATGTCATCCCCGGAGCCCCACATTTATTATCATGTCATCCCCGGAGCCCCACATTTATTACCATGTCATCCCCCGGAGCCCCCCATTTATTACCATGTCATCCCCGGAGCCCCCCATTTATTACCATGTCATCCCCCGGAGCCCCACATTTATTACCATGTTATCCCCCGGAGCCCCACATTTATTACCATGTCATCCCCCGGAGCCCCCCATTTATTACCATGTCATCCCCGGAGCCCCCCATTTATTACCATGTCATCCCCCGGAGCCCCACATTTATTACCATGTCATCCCCCGGAGCCCCACATTTATTACCATGTCACCCCCCGGAGCCCCACATTTATTACCATGTCACCCCCCGGAGCCCCACATTTATTACCATGTTATCCCCCGGAGCCCCACATTTATTACCATGTCATCCCCCGGAGCCCCCCATTTATTACCATGTCATCCCCGGAGCCCCCCCATTTATTACCATGTTATCCCCCGGAGCCCCACATTTATTACCATGTCATCCCCCGGAGCCCCCCCATTTATTACCATGTTATCCCCCGGAGCCCCCCATTTATTACCATGTCATCCCCCGGAGCCCCACATTTATTACCATGTCATCCCCGGAGCCCCACATTTATTACCATGTCATCCCCCGGAGCCCCCCATTTATTACCATGTCATCCCCCGGAGCCCCCCATTTATTACCATGTCATCCCCGGAGCCCCCCATTTATTACCATGTCATCCCCCGGAGCCCCCCATTTATTACCATGTCACCCCCCGGAGCCCCCCATTTATTACCATGTTATCCCCCGGAGCCCCACATACTAAACGCTTCACTATTACGGATTTACAATATCTGCAGTTCTCTAATCCCTTTGTGTCGGCCATTGTGATGATTACGCCATCAAAGCCTCCGCCGGCCGCCGCTCCCAGATCTGCGCTGTAGGTTTTGTAATTTAAAATAAAAAGCTTT
The DNA here is from genome assembly GCF_029499605.1 of Hyla sarda. Classification (NCBI taxonomy): domain Eukaryota; kingdom Metazoa; phylum Chordata; class Amphibia; order Anura; family Hylidae; genus Hyla; species Hyla sarda. Next base: position 1,488,074 of record NC_079197.1, read on the forward strand.
ACAAGGATTTGGCCAACATCACAATCCGGGAGACGGCAGAGGATTCAGGGAGAAGCTTCAGAATATATGAGATGATAATACGGAGAAATAATCTCTGCATCTGCAGCGCCGCAAACCGAGAAGAGGAGCAGACGAGGGAAAACAGAGTATACAGCAGAGCTGAGGAGTCCTATGGGGTGTATATAATAAAGGGTCCGGAGAAGGGTCTCCTTTCGAGACTCCTCTGTCCTCCTCCAGACTCCTCTGTCCTCATCCTCTAGACTCCTCTGTCCTCCTCCAGACTCCTCTGTCCTCCTCCTCCAGACTCCTCTGTCCTCCTCCTCCAGACTCCACTGTCCTCCTCCTCCAGACTCCTCTGTCCTCCTCCTCCAAACTCCTCTGTCCTCCTCCTCCAGACTCCTCTGTCCTCCTCCTCCAGACTCCTCTGTCCTCCTCCTCAATACTCCTCTGTCCACCTCCTCCCTCCAGACTCCTCTGTCCTGCTCTGTCCTCCTCCTCCAGACTCCTCTGTCCTCCTCCTCAATACTCCTCTGTCACCTCCTCCCTCCAGACTCCTCTGTCCTCCTCCTCCAGACTCCACTGTCCTCCTCCTCCAGACTCCACTGTCCTCCTCCTCCAAACTCCTCTGTCCTCCTCCTCCAGACTCCACTGTCCTCCTCCTCCAGACTCCTCTGTCCTCCTCCTCCAGACTCCACTGTCCTCCTCCTCCAGACTCCACTGTCCTCCTCCTCCAAACTCCACTGTCCTCCTCCTCCAGACTCCTCTGTCCCCCTCCTCCCTCCAGACTCCTCTGTCCTCCTCCTCCCTCCAGACTCCTCTGTCCTCCTCCTCCCTCCAGACTCCTCTGTCCTCCCTCCAGACTCCTCTGTCCTCCTCCTCCCTCCAGACTCCTCCGTCCTCTCCTCCAGACTCCTCCTGTACTTTTTTCTTAAGTGCCGAGAGCGCCGTAAAAAGGGGAAAAGTTGTAAAGTTTTTTTGCAGACTCAGGCGTCCTCCGAAATACTCAAACAACAAGCGTAATGCGGCTTTTTCCACAGTTTCGTTCAGGTAGGAGCCATTTGCCCCCTCATGGTCACATATATAGTGATGGAAAGGTTATGGGGCAGAAATATTTTACCCCATAAGTCAGTGTTTCCTAACCAGGGTGCTTCCAGCTGTTGCAGAACTACAAAACCCAGCATGCCCGGACAGCCGTTGCCTCTCTGAGCATGCTGGGAGTTGTAGTTCGCAGCAGCTAGAGGCACCCTGGTTGGGAAACACTGACTAAGGACACAGACAATTTTCCTTTTTGTATTTTAGTTTTCTCCTCCCTGTTTCACAAACTGCTTTCCACTCAGCGTTCCCAGTTTTCTGAAACCCCAGCGGTGATGCCCTGCCCTCTCCCTGCCCCCGCACTGATCTCTTCTCTCCCCCCTCATTCTTCTCTCAGCTCACAATAAATCTTCTCACCCCCTCCCCCTGCCCCCGCACTATTCTCTGTACCTGCCTGCTGGACAGTTAAATCATACTTTACAAACTTACCGTGCAGTGTTTCTATAGGCAAAAAATTGCCATTGCCAGATGTTATCTAGGAATCAGGACCGATATACGAAACAACAAACTCACTTGGACTTTGCCGCTTTTTTGTTTCCATTGGCATTAATCGGTTCAGGGGCACTTTAAAAAAAAAAAATATTACAGTGCGGTGAAACTATGACGTGAAAAAAAATAAATAAAACCATAAAACACTACATTTTTTGAGAAAAAAAGAAATAAAAAAAAACACCACAAATATTTTATCTCCGAAGCGCAAAATAAGGAAGTAGTGATTTCAGGTCATAAAAGCGCCAAATATAAGACCGGTATATGGATTTCGCCGTTTGCGCCCTCAAATAATTTAATCTTGTTTTATTTCAATCCCCTGGTGAAGCGATTGCAGCGGCAGGGAGCGGCTCTCGGCGGCCCAGATATCTCAGCAAAGAGATAAACAACGGGACGCGGCTCTGAGGCTAAGCGTAAATTCTCCTAAACCCCCCGCAGACGCCGCGGATTAAAATAAAATTACTTTGTCATCCGAGGATTTAATTTCTTTTTCTTTTTGTTTTTTTTTTGTTCTTTTACAATTTCAGTAAAAAAAAACAACAAAAGTCAACAAAAGCGTTTTTCGCCCCGACCGCCCTGTTGTTATTTATTTATTGGCTGGGAAATGCACGCCGGTCGCCAGATGCTGTTTCCATGGAAACTCGTACTTGAAGAGCAGCAGATGCTGAAATAAAACTTCCTGGCGTAAATTCCTGGTAGAGAGCGAGCAGGAGGCTGGAGATGGAAGACGACGGCGAGAGGAGAGGATTACGCCCAAACTCGCCGCGTCTTTTTATTGATGAATCCCAGATGTTCCGACGGAGATTAAGTTTCTGCATTTTCAAAAAAAAATAAAAAATGGAAAAAAATAAAGTGATGGGGGAGGGGGATGGATTCATATGGAGAGGTAGAGGCGAAATACGTAAGGGCGCCTGAATAATAACTGAGCTCAGGGCTTTAGCGCAGAAGCGGAGAGGAGAAGGGGAGTTACGGAGATTGGACGGAACATAAAGAATTTCAGATTGTTGTTCCACATAAGGGATCGGTGTCCTGTAAAGATCTTCTCCGCTCCACCTCATCCTGCACAGGATTGTGTCCCCCGATGACGCTCCGGAGCGCGAATACATCAGACAATACCGCAAGGGCTCTGACGGTTCCTATACTAAAGGCAGTGTTTCCCAACCAGGGTGCGTCCAGCTGTTGCAAAACTACAACTCCCTGCATGCCCGGACAGCCGTTGGCTGTCCAGGCATGCTGGGAGTTGTAGTTTGCAACAGCTAGGAGACACACTGTTTCGTAAACACTGGCTTTAGGACAAAGCTAATTTTCGTTTTTGTGTTTTTGTTTCCTTCCAAACTGTGTGCCACCCAGCTTTCCCAGTTTCCTGAAGCCCCAGTATTTACAGACTGCTTGACGTTACTGCAGCAACGCTTCCATGCTCACTTCTCTCCCACCTTACTCTTCTCTCAGCCCTCAATAATCTTCTGTCCCCTGCCCCCGCACAAACTGTCCTCTGCTCCTGCCTGCCAGACAGTGAAATCATACTTTACCATGGTGTTGTTCTGGCTGCAGGATGTCTAAAACTTCCGGGTGATCTCTGCTGCCCGAGATGTACTGGAAGTCCTATAAGATTGCATGGGACTTCTGATACATCTCCTATAAGATTACATGGGACTTCTGATACATCTCCTATAAGATTACATGGGACTTCTGATACATCTCCTATAAGATTACGTGGGACTTCTGATACATCTCCTATAAGATTACATGGGACTTCTTATACATCTCTTGATCGCATCGGTATTGTGACGTCCTAAACTCTATTTTTATTTGCCATATAATAAACATGTGACCAAGTTTAATCGAAACATCTTCAGCCATGAGGATGATGTGCTGTACATACAGATACACCTATATATACATACATATATAGATATACACACATACATAGACGTTTTTACACCCATACATATATACACATCCATACATAGATACACACACACACATATATATATATATATATATATATTCATACATACATATACACACATTCACATGTACACACATACATATATACACATACATACATAGATACACCACACACACACACACACACATATATATATATACATACATATGTATGGGATGAATGAGATGAATGGGATGAATGAGATGAATTGGATGAATGGGAGAAATGGGATGAATGGGATGAATGAGATGAATGGGGTGAATGAGATGAATGGGGTGAATGAGATGAATGAGATGAATGGGGTGAATGAGATGAATGGGATGAATGAGATAAATGGGATGAATGGGAGAAATGGGATGAATGGGATGAATGAGATGAATGGGGTGAATGAGATGAATGGGGTGAATGAGATGAATGAGATGAATGGGGTGAATGAGATGAATGGGATGAATGAGATAAATGGGATGAATGAGATAAATGGGATGAATGGGGTGAATGAGATGAATGGGATGAATGAGATGAATGGGATGAATGAGATAAATGAGATGAATGGGGTGAATGAGATGAATTAGATAAATGAGATGAATGGGATGAATGGGGTGAATGAGATGAATGGGGTGAATGAGAAGAATGGGATGAATGGGGTGAATTAAATGAATGGGATGAATGGGGTGAATGAGATGAATGGGGTGAATGAGATGAATGGGATGAATGAGATGAATGGGATGAATGAGATAAATGAGATGAATGGGATGAATGAGATAAATGAGATGAATGGGATGAATGAGATAAATTAGATGAATGGGATGAATGGGGTGAATGAGATGAATGGGATGAATGAGATAAATGAGATGAATGGGATAAATGAGATGAATAGGATGAATGGGGTGAATGAGTTGAATGAGATAAATGAGATGAATGGGATGAATGAGATAAATTAGATTAATGGGGTGAATGGAGTGAATGGAATGAATGGGATGAATGGGGTGAATGAGATGAATGAGATGAATTAGATGAATGGGATGAATGGGATGAATGAGATGAATGGGATGAATGAGATGAATGAGATGAATGGGATGAATGAGATGAATGGGATGAATGAGATGAATGGGATGAATGAGATGAAAGGGATGAATGGGGTGAATGAGATCAATGGGATGAAAGAGATGAATGGGGTGAATGAGATAAATGAAATGAATGGGATGAATGAGATAAATGGGATGAATGGGGTGAATGAGATGAATGGGGTGAATGAGATGAATGGGATGAATGAGATGAATGGGAGGAATGAGATGAATGAGATAAATGGGATGAATGGGGTGAATGAGATAAATGAGATGAATAAGATGAATAAGATGAATGAGATGAATGAGACGAATGAGATTAATGGGATGTATGAGATGAATGGGGTGAATGAGGTGAATGAGATGAATGAGATAAATGAGATGAATGAGATAAATGAGATGAATGGAATGAATGAGACAAATGAGATGAATCGGACGAATGAGATGAATGAGATGAATGGGGTGAATGAGGTGAATGTGGTGAGTGAGATGAATGAGGTGAATGTGGTGAGTGAGATGAATGAGGTGAATGTGGTGAGTGAGATGAATGGGATGTATGAGGTGAATGAGGTGAATGAGATGAATGAGATGAATGGGATGAATGAGATGAATGGGATGAATGAGATGAATGGGATGAATGATATAAATGGGGTGAATGAGATGAATGGAATGAATGAGATGAATGAGATGAATGGGATGAATGGGATGAATGAGATGAATGGGATACATGAGATGAATGGGATGAATGGGATGAATGAGATGAATGGGGTGAATGAGATGAATGAGATGAATGGGATGAATGAGATGAATGGGATGAATGAGATGAATGGGATACATGAGATGAATGGGATGAATAAGATGAATGGGATACATGAGATGAATGGGATGAATGAGATGAATGGGATGAATGGGATGAATGAGATGAATGAGATGAATGAGATGAATGGGATGAATAAGATGAATGGGATACATGAGATGAATGGGATGAATAAGATGAATGGGATACATGAGATGAATGGGATGAATAAGATGAATGGGATACATGAGATGAATGGGATGAATAAGATGAATGGGATACATGAGATGAATGGGATGAATGAGATGAATGAGATGAATGGGATGAATGGGGTGAATGAGATGAATGGGATGAATGAGATGAATGGGATACATGAGATGAATGGGATGAATAAGATGAATGGGATGAATGGGGTGAATGAGATGAATGGGATGAATGGGATGAATGAGATGAATGGGATGAATGAGATGAATGGGATGAATGAGATGAATGGGATGAATGGGGTGAATGGGATGAATGAGATGAATGGGATGAATGAGATGAATGGGGTGAATGGGATAAATGAGATGAATGGGATGAATGGGATAAATGAGATGAATGGGATGAATTAGATGAATGGGGTGAATGGGATGAATGGGGTGAATGGGATGAATGAGATGAATGGGATGAATGAGATGAATGGGATGAATGAGATGAATGGGGTGAATGGGATGAATGAGATGAATGGGATGAATGGGGTGAATGGGATGAATGAGATGAATGAGATGAATGGGATGAATGGGGTGAATGAGATGAATGGGATGAATGGGGTGAATGAGATGAATTGGATGAATGAGATGAATGGGATGAATGAGATGAATTGGATGAATGAGATGAATGAGATGAATGGGATGAATGAGATGAATGGGATGAATGAGATGAATGGGATGAATGAGATGAATGGGATGAATGAGATGAATGGGATGAATGAGATGAATGGGATGAATGAGATGAATGGGATGAATGAGATGAATGGGATGAATGCTCTTGTCGTCCTGGACGGAGACGCTGCCAGCCACTGTTGGACACATTACACCCAATGTCCCGTCCGGTGCCCATAGTGGGCGCTGTGCACCTATAGGGGGCGGTAATAGTGGTGCTTGTGCTGGAATCATACATTGTGTCTTATCTCCGGACCTTAGAAATATATTTTTATCTATTTACAGGAAAAAAGCCGCAGCAGGAGGAGAAACCAGGAAATTCATTTTGTATCGGATTGTAATAAGAAATCATCTCCTAATATTATAATCCCAATATCCCGATCCCAGGGAGCGAAGCTCCGGAGGACACTCACCCCCGGCCTCCTGCTCAGATGAAATGTATTTATAGGTTTCCTGTATGACTAGTCATGATTACTGCTCCGGGGGACTGAACGCTCCTCAGAAATATCACAGGCGCCAACCGCGGAGTTAATTCATCTCATTGGGGTGAAATGTGAACCTGACGCGGTACAATCCTGTTCGTAACGCCATCGGTCGTTGACCTCGCACTGTACAGGAGCCGATCTGAGGATGAATGACAAGAAATTCTGCGGTTAATCATCTTTGTTGTGCAGCGCTGATCCCCCCCCGAGCGGAGAGAAGTGTCACCTCTGCTGAGATCATCGAGCGCAATTCATCTGTGATGTGTACAGCAAAAATCGGGGGGAGAAGAGGTGTGAGGTGTGCGAAACAATACCAAATACAGCTCCAGAAACCTCCATAAATAATAAGAAACACTCAGGATCAGTACAGGAACCACCAGCAGAATAGTGAGTGCAGCTCTGGAGTATAATACAGGATATAACTCAGGATCAATACAGGATAAGTAATGTAATGTATGTACACAGTGACCTCACCAGCAGAATAGTGAGTACAGCTCTGGAGTATAATACAGGATATAACTCAGGATCAGTACAGGATAAGTAATGTAATGTATGTACACAGTGACCTCACCAGCAGAAAAGTGAGTACAGCTCTGGAGTATAATACAGGATATAACTCAGGATCAATACAGGATAAGTAATGTAATGTATGTACACAGTGACCTCACCAGCAGAATAGTGAGTACAGCTCTGGAGTATAATACAGGATATAACTCAGGATCAATACAGGATAAGTAATGTAATGTATGTACACAGTGACCTCACCAGCAGAATAGTGAGTACAGGATATAACTCAGGATCAGTACAGGATAAGTAATGTAATGTATGTACACAGTTACCTCACCAGCAGAATAGTGAGTCCAGCTCTGGAGTAAGGTTGGGTGTGTCTGTGCTCCTGTGACTTCCAGCAAACTTCCAGAGAAGCAGACTTTTCTTCCGCCCCTCCCCAGGTGTGTGGCAGACTCCTGGGTAGGGGTCTCTGCTATGGAGCCCCGGGAATCCAGGACTTCATTTTGCGCTCCCCGTTCTAGGCCGGAGGGGTGTGTGCGCGAACATGCAACGGCCAGTAGCCAGGATGGGGTCAGAAGATCGACCAGGGCCCACAGCAATGTGGGGCCCCCTCCCCCATCCCCAGCTGGGAGCTGCAAAGCTTCTAGCAAAAGTTCATCCAGGCCAAGAAGCTCATCCAGGCAGAGGAATGGAGTAAAGGCGTCTACATCAGTCTCCCCAGAACCCCAGCAATGGGGGGTAAAGGGGCCAAGGGAATCCCTGGCAATATTCACATCCAGAATGCAGGCCAAGATGGCTCAATATGAGGAGCTTGGGAAGCAGCTCAGAGGAATAAGAGCGGATTTAAAATTTGCCCGATACCAAGTGGATCAGTCATCCAGGGCCAAGAAGGCAGCATTTGCCGCTAAGGTAAAAACATTAAAGAAAAAAGTGGAGGAGATTGTGCGGATGAGGTCTGACATTGTGGAAGGTGCCGGCATTTTCCGTGAGAAGTTTGTCCATGGTGCTCGTTTCTCTGGTATGCCGGTCTCTAGAGAGGATGATGATGATTGCCAGAGTGAGGAGGAGGAGATGGAGGAAGGTGAAGGAGGTGAGGAGGGCATTGTGAGTGAGGGGGATATGGATACTAATTCTGTGCGTGACACCACTGCTACCCCTGACCCCCCACTTACCCTGAGTGAAGACCGTGTGAACCCGGCTCAGGTGGCCTTACCTACCTCCAGTGAGGATGATGATGATAATGATGATGGCAGTGACTGCAGTCAAGGCAGCGGCTTGGCAGATGGGGGTCTCCTGCGGGCGATTGTAATGCAGGAGTCCCCCACCCGTCTGGAAAACTTCTCTTTTGGAGAGGATTTAGGCCCAGAGGAGGAGAGGAAGAATAAAAAAGCGAAGGGCAGGAAGAGGAAGAAAACGCAAGGACAAGTTAAGTTTGTCTTTTCTTCTTTCCAGCAGTCTGAGTCAGCTGAGAAGCCGATTCAGGATGCTGGGTCCCCCAACCTGCCAGACCCCGTTTCTGTAGTGGAGCGGGGCCAGCATGGGGGATACAGTAGTGCACCCAAAATGGCCGCGGGTGCGATAGAAAAAAAAGGGCACCCTCCTGTGAGGGGGGAGGGTGCCCAGGCACCAGAAAATGGTGGCAGATTCCCTTGTTTGGGGGGCGGTACAGGTCCTGGCACTGCAGGGCACTCCCCTGTGAGGGGGGGGAGTGTTCGGGCACCGGACCTTGTTGGTTCAGGGGGCGGTCCCCTAGGTGATACAGTCGGTACCGATCCTGGCACTGTGAAGGAGGAGGTTCCCTGCGCGTCAGCCGCAGTAGGCGGGGCGGGAGTGCGTCCGGAGGGACAACTCCTGTCAAAATCGATGGCGTGCGATGGGGCGGGGCCACCTATGATGGGGGCGGAGTCTGTGTCTGTGCCCAAAGACACTGGACAGAAGAGCCGTGCAGCTCCAATCATTAAGCCAGCAACCCTTATACCTGGAGTAATAGACCCAGCCAGCCCGGCCTGTAACACATCAAGGGAGAGTGTACGCAAGAGTGAAAGTGAGAGCAAAAATGTGAATAAAAATGGTAATGTGCAGGATGTGAGTTATGGCAGTGTGCATGGGAGGAGTTGTAGTAGCAGTATGGATGAAGGGAGCGGAGTGCAAGAGAGGGGTGCAAGCGGGGTGCAAGAGAGGGGTGCAAGCGGGGTGCAAGAGAGGGGTGCAAGCGGGGTGCAAGAGATGGGTGCAAGTGGGGTGCAAGAGAGGGGTGTTTGTGAAATACAGGTGAGGAGTGGTAGTGGTATGCAAAAGAGAGGTGTTATGGCTGAGGCTTACATTAGGAACAAGGGTCCTGGTTTGGGGTCTGGTTCTGGTTCGACTGCCCCCCCGGTAGTGGCTGCTTCTCCCAGAAGCTATGCCAGCGTCACTGCCGGGGGATCAGGGGGATCTCCATCTCCATCTGGCTCTGGGGGTCAATTGCAACAGCGCCTCCTGGAGGCTCTACGTAGGGGAGACAGGTCAATCCATGTAGAGGGGAGGGGTGAGGTTGACCTGTCTTTTTGGATAGAAAGACATGGCTTAGGCGCATTCCGAGAACATAATGGGGAGGTGGTCTGGTCCCTCCCAACATCCGGGCAGGAAAGTGGCCGTAGGAATGTGGTCCGTTTGGTGTGGAGGGGCGAAGATGCGTGTCCGCCTCGGGGTAAGGTGGTTGAGCTCCTCCTCCAGATGGAATTCAGGGCAAGTGACATCTTTGCCCTGATCCACCCCTATGGTACTTCCGAGTTTGACATCAGCTTCGTTCGACCGGAGGGTTTGGAACTTTTCTGGTCGAACTATGAGGTGGTGAAAAGCGAGCCCGGCTGGCGGGATTTCGCCGTAAAGGCGATATCCCGTCAGAATCTGGCCAAGAAAGTGACTGTATTGACACGTAACGAGTCACTATCTTGCTATGACATCATGACCTGGCTCAGCAGATATGGTGATGTGACGGACATGCCGAAAAAGAACTATGACGAACATGGGATCTGGTCTGGGGCCTGGACGTTTTCCGTCAAACTTAAGCGTTCGGGGAGCACTGTTGCCCACATCCCATCAGCTGCTTTTCTTGGGAGAGACAGAATCCAAATTTTCTACCAGGGGCAGCCCAAGGTCTGTCACAGGTGTGGCAGCCCCACTCACTTTAGCGCAGCCTGTACCGTGCAGGTCTGTGCTCTGTGTGGTGGGGTAGGTCATCTTGCCGCATCCTGTAGGCAGATCCGGTGTCATCTGTGTGGTGTCTTAGGACACCCTTTCAGCCGTTGTCCTAGCGCCTTTGCCCGTGCGACGGTCACCTTGGCTGGGGAAAGCAGTAATGTTGCCTCAGCTGGGGAGGGCACGAGCGCGGGAGAAGGTGCAACAGGGTCAGTGAAGAGGAAAAGTCCCGCCAAGCTGAGGCGGGAGGCTAATCGGAGAAGGAGCAGGGAACTGGAGAGTTCCCATGTGGCAGGGGTAGCTTCTGGCCCTGCTCCAGAGGTTAGTCCTGAAACTGCTGAGGCCCTGGGGGAGAATGTGCTGGATGAGGAAATGGGGAGAATCTGTAAAGAAGAGGGCAGCAAGGCCGATCTTTCCGATTCCTCCCACTATGAAAGTGTGGATGAGGAGAGTGAAGAGAGGCCAAAAAAAAAGGGCAGTAAAGGGAGAAAGAAGAGGTCGGAGCCCTCTAGTCCCCGTGCTACGGACCAGGTCCCAAGCGGAAGCTTACCTGCCCCCCCTCTGATTGATCTGTCTAACCGGTACTCTGTCCTTGATGACATCTCCTCCCCCTCCATGGAGGGGGGGGTCGAGGATGGGGTGCCTGAAGTGGGGGAGCCTCCGGGGGGAACTGGGCCCTGTCCTGATGGGGCAATTTCCTCAGGGGATGGGGCCAAACCGGAGCCAGGTGGAAATGGGGATTTAAAAATGGACCAATCAGAATCCAAAAAACGGTCCAAAGAGAAAGAAGCCTCCTCATCTGGGGATGAGGGGGTGAAGAAAAAACAGAGATAATGGGGGTTAGGGCCATCTAACTCAATCACCCATGATGGCGGCACTCACCCCATTGACGCTGGCATCTATTAACTGTGCCAGCATAAAGTCTGATACGGCTAGATTCGCAGCCTTTGATTTTCTCGGCCGTGTTGATGCCGACATTTTCTTTTTACAGGAGACCAGGTTGTTAGATCTAGCCTCCCTGGTAAAAGCCAGGAGAGAGTGGAGGCGCGGCCCCTCCCACTGGTCTCTTGCGGCTGAGCCGTATAGTGGGGTGGCGGTCCTTTTTACCGCTCCTGTTGAATGCAGACGGGTTATTGAGTTAGAAATGGGGAGGTGCCTGATCTTAGATGTCCTCATGAAGGGGCAAGAGCTTCGGCTTATTAACATCTACGCCCCACAAACAAAGTGGGGACGAAAAGATCTCTTTATGAGGATTAAGCCCTTTCTTTTTACAAGCCGACAGGTGATCTTTGGAGGGGATTTCAATACTGTCACGAGATCCCAAGATAGGAGAGGCTCCAATGATCGGTTGGCTTATGATAGCATAGCCCTCAATAGTATAGTTAGGGAAGCTCGCCTAGAGGATGCCCACATCCGGAGCCCCTCAGGCCACGCGGGTTTCACCTATCATCGAGGTAGCTGCAGGTCTAGAATAGACAGGTTTTATTTAAAGGAGGAAGCCGTCTCTTCCGCAGTGTCCGTGGTTGAGGTGGAGTTCTCCGATCACTGTATGATTTTGTTTTCCCTGAATGTTTCAGAGACCCCCCGGATGGGTAAAGGTTATTGGAAGCTGAATTCGTCCCTCCTGGAGGAAGCGGAGATAAGACAGTCCTTTGAGGATTTTCTTCAGAGTCAGGTACCTTTACTGGACCTATGTAGTAGTAAGTCAGAGTGGTGGGAGATATTCAAGAAGCGGGTTGCGGGGTTCTTCCGCCAGCTCTCGAGCCTCAGGTCCCTGAACAGGTATCGCCTGTATCAGGGTCTGAGGAGGAAACTCGAGCTTCTCGTCTCGACTGGAGGTAGCCGTGAGGATATCTCCAGAGTGAAGTCCTTGCTGATGAGGTGTCAGTACGATAGGCACGCATCTTTGGTTTTTGAGAGGGATTTCGGGAAGTACCGCTCGCCCGACCCTTACAGAAACTGTAAGATGTCAGTGAGTAGTAAAGTGGTCTCAGGACTGATTGATAGTACGGGATCTCTGAATCGGTCCAGATCAGGGATTTTGGAGGTCGTCAGATCCTTCTACTCACACCTCTTGGGAAGGAAGGATCTAGATCGAGACAGGATGTCGGCTTTCCTGGCTGAAACCATTCCTGAGCCAGGGGTAGACCCCTCTCTTGATGTTTTGGCAGAAGAAATCAGGGAAGAGGAAGTGAGACTGGCGATCGAGGGGCTCGCCCCTAAGAAGTCGCCAGGTCCGGATGGCTTAACATCCGAGTGGTACAGGACCTTTAAGGAGTCTTTAGCTCCCCTCTTGACTGAGGTATTCAATGAGTGTCTCTCCTCGGGCACTCTGCCGAAGTCAATGAGGAGGTCAGCCCTGATTCTTCTCTCAAAGGGTAAAGATCCCAGCCGTATTGAGAATTGGAGACCCATAGCTCTTCTCAATGCGGACAGGAAACTTCTGGCCAAGATACTGTTTAATCGGCTGGTGAAGTTTGCACCCCGGCTCCTTTCGGGGGCCCAGCACTGCTCTGTTCCAGGCCGAAGCACCTTAAGTGCTGTCCTTAGTGTCAGGGAGGCAGTGGAGCGGAGTAGTGCAGGTCTCTGGAAGGGGTACTTGCTGTCCCTGGATCAGGCCAAAGCATTTGATCGGGTGAACCACGAGTACCTCTGGTCCGTCCTCCTGAGATATGGCTTACCGAGTACTTTCGTTAATTGGCTTAAGATCTTGTATGCAGGGGCAGAGAGTTTCCCACTGGTGAACGGTTGGTCTGGCCGCTCTTTTGAGGTTGGGTCCGGAGTCCGTCAGGGTTGTCCTTTGAGCCCGCTTTTATACGTGTTCGCAATCGATCCCTTCATCCGGAGGGTAGATTGTGGGCCGTTGGCGGGAGTCGGGATGAGTCTGGCGGAGCTGGATGTCGCCCAGAGAGTGGTGGCGTACGCTGATGATGTCACCATCTTCGTGTCCTCGAGAGAGGAGGTCGATGTGGTGATGTCGGAAGTGGACCGCTACTCGGAGGCATCCGGGTCTAAGATCAACCAGGATAAGTGTGAAAGTCTCTGGCTGGGAGGGGGAGATCCCACGTTTGATCTCCCGGACACCCTTCCAGGGCCCCAAGAGTCAGCAAAACTTCTGGGCATCACATTCGGCCAGGATGATTATCCCACCAAAAACTGGGATGGTAAGCTCCAGGATGCCACTCAGAAGGTGAACCAGTGGAAGGGTTGGTCTATGACCCTCAGGGAAAGGGTACACCTGATCAAATCGTACCTGCTCCCCTTGTTTATCTATCTGGGCAGCGTATGTATTTTGCCAGAGGCTTACTATACTAGGATCTACAGCCTGTTTTTCCAACTGTTATGGGGGAACAGGATAAACCTAGTCAAGAGGGAGGTTACGTACCGCACGAGGAGACTAGGGGGTTTATCTATGGTAAACCCTGTGGTGTTCTTAACGAACACCTTCTTGAAAGCTAACATCTCGAACCTCTGGTCAGAGACGGCTCCTCCATGGGTACTCTCCTGCAGGGAATGGTTTCGGCCTTTCTTCCAGGAATGGGAGACAGGAGGGCAAGTGAAGGACCTCCGTACGCCCCATGGATATCTTCCGGCTTACGCTACCCCGACTCTGAAGGCGATACGTCGGTGGGGTCTGGGAGTGTGGGAGATCAGGACCCAGTCAAGGCAGTTCCTTGACAAACGGGTTCTGTTGACCCACTTCCAGAAGCCTCTGGCGCTCAGGGACTGCCCAGGTCGGGATCTGAGGGTGGGGTTGTATCTTTTAAACATGAAAAGGATCCCCCAGAAGTTTTTGGACTTGGCCTGGCGCTGCTTTCAGGGGAAGCTATATGTGAGGGACAATTTGAAGTGTAGGAGATCTGATGACCGGGGGTGTCCCCGAGAAGAGTGCAGGGACATGCTGGAAAGCATGGACCATTTCCTGCTTCATTGTTCCTTTAATATAGGGGTCTACAACCGGGTGGGCGCTTCCATCGGCTGGAGTCAACTTGCCGGCCTTACCTATCCGGAATGGGCTTATGGGGCATTCAGGACCCTGGGTGGCCGTGATCGGGGCACTTTATTCTTAGTCAGTTTAGTGGTTAGGTACTACACGTGGAATGCACGGTGTTTAGTGTCTACACAGCGGAAAGTCCTCTCCGAGGTGGAGGTCTGTAGGAACATCACCGGTGACCTTGGGAAGATCAGGTCTTTGGAGTATGGCAGTCTTGGTACCAGTAGGGCTTCTCTCCTATGGAGAGGGTTTTGTTTTGATGTGCCCTAGGTACTAGACCTTTTGGGTAGAGTACCCTGGTTTTGGTTAGGGACAGTGATGTAGGGACAGGGTTAGGGTGATAGTAGGGTCAGTTTATTTTTAGGGATAATGGTAGGGTGAGAGGTAGGGTGCAGTTAGGGAAAGAATGTAAATATTTTGTATGTATCAGGATTGCCATCCTTCTTCCTGGTGGTGGGCTAATGCATGTGCACCATAGCTTTTTGTTTTGTTTTCAGACGCTAAAGTTATGTAGGGCTTACAGGCACCGAACTTGGGCCTAAAGTGGGTTGTATTGTTTGTTTTTGTATATTATAAAGCTGGTTATGGTAAAGTTGGTTGGGAGGAGTTCTAGGTTGGGAGGGTGTTTTTGTGGGTGGTGGTGGTTGTTTGTTTTGGTGGACCTGGCATGGGTCAGTTATGGACTGGACATTGAGGACTATGGACTCTATGGACTCTGACCCATGTACAGGAGGGTGGGTGGTGCGGGTGAAGGGACAGTTTAGAGTAGGTTGTTTTCTGTATATTTATAGGTGTATATAGGTTATATGTATATAGTATGTATATAGTATATATAGTAAATATTATAATTTTGTTTGTTTTATATTTTGGTTTGTGTATTATATAGTGTTTATAGTAGTGATAGATGGCAGTCGAACCATATTTTTTTTTTTTTTTTTTTTTTTTTTTTTTTTTTTGTTAAAGCTAAATATGCAATTTTATTTTTGGTTTTTGCACATTAGGTATGCATGCATGTGAGTGTGTTTGGTTATGTTTGGTGTAGTATTAGTATTTTTAGGAAAAGCTGGGCTGGCCGTTTAGGCAGGATTTTTGTTCTTGAAAAGTATGGGTTTATGTTATTTCATTTTGTTGTTTTCCATTATGGCAAAGTTGTGCTGGTTCTGTGTTTGTTATGATTTATATTTTTCTAATAAAAGATTTACAGGATATAACTCAGGATCAGTACAGGATAAGTAATGTATGTACACAGTGATCTCACCAGCAGAATAGTGAGTACAGCTCTGGGGTATAATACAGGATATAATTCAGGATCAGTACAGGATAAGTAATGTAATGTATGTACACAGTGACCTCACCAGCAGAATAGTGAGTACACCTCTGGGGTATAATACAGGATATAACTCAGGATCAGTACAGGATGAGTAATATAATGTATGTACACAGTGACCTCACCAGCAGAATAGTGAGTACAGCTCTGGAGTATAATACAGGATATAACTCAGGATCAGTACAGGATAAGTAATGTAATGTATGTACACAGTGACCTCACCAGCAGAATAGTGAGTACAGCTCTGGGGTATAATACAGGATATAACTCAGGATCAGTACAGGATAAGTAATGTAATGTATGTACACAGTGACCCCACCAGCAGAATAGTGAGTACAGCTCTGGTGTATAATACAGAATATAACTCAGGATCAGTACAGGATAAGTAATGTAATGTATGTACACAATGACCCCACCAGCAGAATAGTGAGTGCAGCTCTGGAGTATAATACAGGATATAACTCAGGATCAGTACAGGATAAGTAATGTAATGTATGTACACAGTGATCTCACCAGCAGAATAGTGAGTACAGCTCTGGAGTATAATACAGGATATAACTCAGGATCAGTACAGGATAAGTAATGTAATGTATGCACACAGTGACCTCACCAGCAGAATAGTGAGTACAGGATATAACTCAGGATCAGTACAGGATATACAGTGGGAAAAATAGTATTTAGTCAGCCCCCAATTGTACAAGTTCTCCCCCTTATAAAGATGAGGCTGTAATTTCCATCATAGGTTATAACCTCAACTATGAGACAGAATGAGAAAAATCCATAAATCACATTGTCTGATTATTAAAGAATTTATCTGCAAATTATGGAGGAAGATAAGTATTTGGTCACCTACAGACAAACAAGATTTCTGCCTCTCACAGACCTGTAACTTCTTCTATAAGAGTCTCCTCTGTCCTCCACTCGTTACCTGTATTAATGGATCCTGTTTGAACTTGTTATCAATATAAAAGACACCTGTCCACAACCTCAAACAGTCCCACTCCAAACTCCACTATGGCCAAGACCAAAGAGCTGGCGAAGGACACCAGAAACAAAATTGTAGACCTGCACCAGGCTGGGAAGACTGAATCTGCAATAGGCAAACAGCTTGGTGTGAAGAAATCAACTGTGGGAGCAATTATTAGAAAATGGAAGACATACAAGACCACTGATAATCTCCCTCCATCTGGGGCTCCACGCAAGATCTCACCCCGTGGTGTCAAAATGATCACAAGAGCAGGGAGCAAAAATCCCAGAACCACACGGGGGACCTAGTGAATGACCTGCAGAGAGCTGGGACCAAAGTAACAAAGGCTACCATCAGTAATACACTACGCCGCCAGTGCCAGACGTGCCCCCTGCTTAAGCCAGTACATGTCCGGGCCCGTCTGAAGTTTAATAGAGAGCATTTGGATGATCCAGAAGAGGATTGGGAGAATGTCATATGGTCAGATGAAACCAAAGTAGAACTTTTTGGTAAAAACTCAACTCGTCATGTTTAGAGGAGAAAGAATGCTGAGTGTCATCCAAAGAACATCATACCTACTGTGAAGCATGGGGGTGGAAACATCAGGCTTTGGGGCTGTTTTTCTGCTAAGGGACCAGGACGACTGATCTGTGTAAAGGAAAGAATGAATGGGGCCATGTATTGTGAGATTTTGAGTGAAAACCTCCTTCCATCAACAAGGGCAATGAAGATGAAACGTGGCTGGGTCTTTCAGCATTACAAAGATCCCAAACACATCGCCCAGGCAATGAAGGAGGAGCTTCGTAAGAAGCATTTCAAGGTCCTGGAGTGGCCTAGTCAGTCTCCAGATCTCAACCCCATAGAAAACCTTTGGAGGGAGTTGAAAGTCCGTGGTGCCTCAAAACATCACTGCTCTAGAGGAGATCTGCATAGAGGAATGGGCCAAAATACCAGCAACAGTGTGTGAGATCCTTGTGAAGACAGAAAACATGTGACCTCTGTCATTACCAACAGTGTGTGAGAACCTTGTGAAGACAGAAAACATGTGACCTCTGTCATTCCCAACAAAGGGGATATAACAAAGTATTGAGATGAACTTTTGTTATTGACCAAATACTTATTTTCCACCATAATTTGCAGATAAATTCGTTAATAATCAGACAATGGGATTTATGGATTTTTCTCATTCTGTCTCATAGTTGAGGTTATAACCTATGATGATAATTACAGCCTCATCTTTATAAGGGGGAGAACGGGTACAATTGGGGGCTGACTAAATATCCCCCCCCCCCCCACTGTTACTCAGGATCAGTAGAGGATCAGTAATGTCTGTATACAGTGAGTGTGATATATAATTGTTGCTGTATAGCTGGAGTTTCCTGAGGCTTTAGTTTCGGGAGTGGATCCTGGCATCGTCCTCTTACGGTTTCGGATCCCTCCGCGCTCTTTGTATAATGTGACGGCCCCAGTAAAGCTCTTTTTATGTGGATATAAACCTGTAGTAATATGATTTACTGCACATTTGATGCTTTGCTCTCGGCTGTAATTGACAGCGCTGTGAGCGGTGAATGTTAATAAGAATGGCGCGGCGCCGGTAACCTGCGTCCTGGATAATTCTCCTCCCTGATGTTTGGTGGAGAGTTGGTGGTGCTGTTCCCCAACCTGCGCCTCCAGGTGTTGGAAAACTACAAATCCCAGCATGCCCTGGACACGTACAACTGCACATCTAGGGCATTGCTCCCCGTCTGGGCCTTTACAACACTACAAATCCCAGTATGCCCTGGACACGTACAACTGCACATCTAGGGCATTGCTCCCCGTCTGGGCCTTTACAACACTACAAATCCCAGCATGCCCTGGACACGTACAACTGCACATCTAGGGCATTGCTCCCCGTCTGGGCCTTTACAACACTACAAATCCCAGTGAGCTCACACAGCCTTTCGCTTGGCTTATGTCAGTGTTGCCTCCAGCTCTTGCAAAACTACAACTCTCAGCATGCCCAGACAGCCGTTGGTTGTACGGACATGCTGGGAGTTGTGGTTTTGCAAGAGCTGGAGGCGCCCTAGTTGGGAAACACTGGTGTATGTAATCGCCACCTATAATGCTCCATGTCTCCTGCAGGTTTATTCATCATTATTTCTTTTACTGAACCATAATAAGACCCAATGATCCATAACCGTCCCATAATCCCTCATCTCCCGGGACCCCCAGGGATGATTATTGGGGTCTGACTCCATCACTGCAGAGGAGGAGAGAGAAGTCAGAGACGTTATAGAGGAGACGCTTCCTAATAATTAAAATCTCATTTACTTGTAATTAATTTCAATACGGCGCACGGCGAGTAATGAGACCGCGATCAATCCCGTAATTACAATGTATCCTGTCCGTTCACATTAATATCACTGACCCCGCGCCATTCTACAGCCGCCACATACTCTTATGTCATGGATATTAACTATCTATATATCTATCTATCTCATATCTATCTCATATCTATCTCATATCTATCTATCTATCTCATATCTATCTATCTATCTCATATCTATCTATCTATCTCATATCTATCTATCTCATATCTATCTATCTATCTCATATCTATCTATCTATCTCATATCTATCTCATATCTATCTATCTCATATATATCTATCTATCTATCTATCTATCTCATATCTATCTCATATCTATCTATCTCATATATATCTATCTATCTATCTATCTATTTCATATCTATCTATCTCATATCTATCTATCTATCTATCTCATATCTATCTATCTCATATCTATCTCATATCTATCTATCTCATATCTATCTATCTCATATCTATCTCATATCTATCTATCTCATATCTATCTATCTATCTATCTATCTCATATCTATCTATCTCATATCTATCTATCTATCTATCTATCTCATATATATCTATCTATCTATCTCATATCTATCTATCTATCTCATATCTATCTCATATCTATCTCATATCTATCTATCTATCTATCTCATATCTATCTATCTCATATCTATCTATCTATCTATCTATCTATCTATCTATCTCATATCTATCTATCTATCTCATATCTATCTATCTATCTATCTATCTCATATCTATCTATCTATCTATCTATCTATCTATCTCATATCTATCTATCTATCTCATATCTATCTATCTATCTCATATCTATCTATCTATCCATCTCATATATATCTATCTATCTATCTCATATCTATCTATCTATCTCATATCTATCTAGCTATCTATCTATCTATCTCATATCTATCTATCTATCTATCTATCTCATATATATCTATCTATCTCATATCTATCTATCTATCTATCTATCTATCTCATATATATCTATCTATCTATCTCATATCTATCTATCTATCTATCTCATATCTATCTATCTCATATCTATCTCATATCTATCTATCTCATATCTATCTATCTCATATCTATCTCATATCTATCTATCTCATATCTATCTATCTATCTATCTATCTCATATCTATCTATCTCATATCTATCTATCTATCTCATATATATCTATCTATCTCATATCTATCTCATATCTATCTCATATCTATCTCATATCTATCTATCTATCTATCTATCTCATATCTATCTATCTCATATCTATCTATCTATCTATCTATCTCATATCTATCTATCTATCTCATATCTATCTATCTATCTATCTATCTCATATCTATCTATCTATCTATCTATCTCATATCTATCTATCTATCTCATATCTATCTATCTCATATCTATCTATCTATCTATCTCATATATATCTATCTATCTCATATCTATCTATCTATCTCATATCTATCTAGCTATCTATCTATCTATCTCATATCTATCTATCTATCTATCTATCTCATATATATCTATCTATCTATCTCATATCTATCTATCTATCTATCTCATATCTATCTATCTCATATCTATCTATCTATCTCATATATATCTATCTCATATCTATCTATCTATCTAGACAAGCAAAAGGGTAGAGCAGCACAACCTCCAAAGAGAGCGACGGGTGCAGGCGGTAAAGGTCCCAGGTCCAGGGTCCCATAGATATCCGCTCCAAAAAACAAGAAGCCGCAGCACTCCAGGGTACAAGGTGAATAAGATTTATTGACCCAACATCAGGAACAACGTTTCAACTGCCCAATTGCAGTCTTTCTCAAGCTTGAAGCTTGAGAAAGACTGCAATTGGGCAGTTGAAACGTTGTTCCTGATGTTGGGTCAATAAATCTTATTCACCTTATACCCTGGAGTGCTGCGGCTTCTTGTTTTTTGGAGCGGATATCTATCTATCTATCTCATATCTATCTATCTATTGTCACGATGCCGGCTGGCAGGTAGTGGATCCTCTGTGCCAGAGAGGGATTGGCGTGGACCGTGCTAGTGGACCGGTTCTAAGTCACTACTGGTTTTCACCAGAGCCCGCCGCAAAGCGGGATGGTCTTGCTGCGGCGGTAGTGACCAGGTCGTATCCACTAGCAACGGCTCAACCTCTCTGGCTGCTGAAGATAGGCGCGGTACAAGGGAGTAGACAGAAGCAAGGTCGGACGTAGCAGAAGGTCAGGGCAGGCAGCAAGGATCGTAGTCAGGGGCAACGGCAGGAGGTCTGGAACACAGGCTAGGAACACACAAGGAACGCTTTCACTGGCACGATGGCAACAAGATCCGGCAAGGGAGTGCAAGGGAAGTGAGGTATAAATAGGGAGTGCACAGGTGATAACACTAATTGGAACCACTGCGCCAATCAGCGGCGCAGTGGCCCTTTAAATCGCAAAGACCCGGCGCGCGCACGCCCTAGGGAGCGGGGCCGCGCGCGCCGGGACAGGACTGACGGAGAGCGAGTCAGGTACGGGAGCCGGGGTGCGCATCGCGAGCGGGCGCTACCCGCATCGCGAATCGCATCCCGGCTGGAGGCGGTATCGCAGCGCCCCGGGTCAGTGGATCTGACCGGAGCGCTGCAGTGAGGAGAGTGTAGCGAGCGCTCCGGGGAGGAGCGGGGACCCGGAGCGCTCGGCGTAACAGTACCCCCCCCCTTGGGTCTCCCCCTCTTCTTAGAGCCTGAGAACCTGAGGAGCAGACTTTTGTCTAGGATGTTGTCCTCAGGTTCCCAGGATCTCTCTTCTGGACCACAACCCTCCCAATCCACTAAAAAAAAGGTTTTCCCTCTGACCTTTTTAGATGCCAGAATCTCTTTGACGGAGAAGATGTCCGAGGAGCCGGAAACAGGAGTGGGAGGAACAGATTTGGGAGAGAAACGGTTAATGATAAGTGGTTTAAGAAGAGAAACGTGAAAGGCATTAGGAATACGAAGAGAAGGAGGAAGAAGAAGTTTGTAAGAGACAGGATTAATCTGGCACAAAATTTTGAAAGGACCAAGATAGCGTGGTCCCAACTTATAGCTAGGGACACGGAAGCGGACATATTTAGCGGAGAGCCATACCTTGTCTCCAGGGGAAAAAATGGGAGGAGCTCTTCTTTTCTTATCCGCGAACTTCTTCATGCGTGATGAAGCCTGTAAGAGAGAATTTTGGGTCTCTCTCCATATGATGGAAAGATCACGAGAAATTTCATCCACAGCGGGCAGACCAGAGGGCAAGGGGGTAGGGAGGGGGGGAAGAGGGTGACGGCCGTACACCACGAAAAATGGGGATTTGGAGGAAGATTCAGAGACTCTGAAGTTATACGAGAATTCGGCCCATGGAAGGAGATCTGCCCAGTCATCCTGGCGGGAGGAAACAAAATGTCGTAAATAATCACCCAAGACCTGGTTAATTCTTTCTACTTGTCCATTGGATTGAGGATGATATGCAGAAGAAAAATTTAATTTAATCTTGAGTTGTTTACAGAGAGCCCTCCAGAATTTAGACACGAATTGGACGCCTCTATCCGAGACGATCTGCGTAGGCAACCCGTGAAGACGAAAAATGTGTACAAAAAATTGTTTAGCCAACTGAGGCGCTGAAGGAAGACCAGGAAGAGGGATGAAATGTGCCATTTTGGAGAATCGATCAACGACCACCCAAATAACAGTGTTGCCACGGGAAGGGGGTAAATCAGTAATAAAATCCATACCAATCAGAGACCAAGGCTGTTCGGGGACAGGCAGAGGATGAAGAAAACCAGCGGGCTTCTGGCGAGGAGTCTTATCCCGGGCACAGATAGTGCAGGCTCGCACAAAGTCCACAACATCCGTCTCCAGAGTCGGCCACCAATAGTAGCGAGAGATGAGTTGCACAGATTTCTTGATGCCCGCATGACCTGCGAGATGGGAAGAGTGGCCCCATTTGAGGATTCCGAGGCGTTGGCGTGGAGAAACATAGGTCTTTCCTGGAGGAGTTTGCCTGATGGAGGCTGGAGAAGTGGAAATCAGGCAGTCAGGAGGAATGATGTGTTGCGGAGAGAGTTCAACTTCAGAAGCATCCGAGGAACGAGAGAGAGCATCGGCCCTAATGTTCTTATCGGCAGGCCGAAAGTGAATTTCAAAATTAAATCGGGCAAAGAACAGAGACCACCTGGCCTGGCGAGGATTCAGCCGTTGGGCAGACTGGAGATAGGATAGGTTCTTGTGATCGGTGTAAATAATAACTGGAAATCTTGATCCCTCCAGCAGATGCCTCCATTCCTCAAGTGCTAATTTAATGGCTAGAAGCTCTCGATCCCCGATGGAGTAGTTCCTCTCCACCGGAGAGAAGGTCCTAGAAAAAAAACCACAAGTAACAGCATGCCCGGAAGAATTTTTTTGTAGAAGGACAGCTCCAGCTCCCACAGAGGAGGCATCAACCTCCAATAGGAAGGGTTTAGATGGGTCAGGTCTGGAGAGCACGGGAGCCGAAGAAAAGGCAGACTTGAGCCGTTTAAAGGCGTCTTCCGCTTGAGGAGGCCAAGACTTGGGATCGGCATTTTTTTTGGTTAAAGCCACGATAGGAGCCACAACGGTAGAAAAATGTGGAATAAATTGTCTGTAATAATTGGCGAACCCCAAAAAACGTTGGATAGCACGGAGTCCGGAGGGGCGTGGCCAATCTAAGACGGCAGAGAGTTTGTCTGGATCCATTTGTAGTCCCTGGCCAGAGACCAAGTATCCTAGGAAAGGAAGAGATTGGCATTCAAACAGACATTTCTCTATTTTGGCATAGAGTTGATTGTCACGAAGTCTCTGAAGAACCATACGGACATGCTGGCGGTGTTCTTCTAGATTGGCAGAAAAAATCAGGATATCGTCCAGATATACAACAACACAGGAGTATAAAAGATCACGAAAAATTTCATTAACAAAGTCTTGGAAGACGGCAGGGGCGTTGCACAGGCCAAAGGGCATGACCAGATACTCAAAGTGTCCATCTCTAGTGTTAAATGCCGTTTTCCATTCATCCCCCTCTCTGATGCGGATGAGATTATAAGCACCTCTTAAGTCCAGTTTGGTAAAGATGTGGGCACCTTGGAGGCGATCAAAGAGTTCAGAGATGAGAGGTAGGGGGTAGCGGTTCTTAACCGTGATTTTATTAAGACCGCGGTAGTCAATGCAAGGGCGTAGAGAGCCATCTTTTTTGGACACAAAGAAAAATCCGGCTCCGGCAGGAGAGGAGGATTTACGGATAAAGCCCTTTTTTAAATTTTCCTGGACGTATTCAGACATGGCAAGAGTCTCTGGGGCGGACAGAGGATAAATTCTGCCCCGGGGTGGAGTAGTGCCCGGGAGGAGGTCGATAGGACAATCATAAGGCCTGTGAGGAGGTAGAGTCTCAGCTTGTTTTTTGCAAAAAACATCCGCAAAGTCCATATAGGCCTTAGGGAGACCGGTTACGGGAGGAACCACAGAGTCACGGCAAGGGTTACTGGGAACCGGTTTTAGGCAGTCCTTGGAACAAGAGGGCCCCCAACTCTTGATCTCCCCAGTGGACCAATCCAGGGTTGGGGAGTGAAGTTGAAGCCAGGGAAGTCCAAGGAGAATTTCAGAAGTGCAATTGGGAAGGACCAAAAGTTCAATCCTCTCGTGATGAGGTCCGATGTGCATTAGAAGGGGCTCCGTGCGGAAACGTATGGTACAGTCCAATCTTTCATTGTTTACACAATTGATGTAAAGGGGTCTGGCGAGACTGGTCACCGGGATGTTGAACCTGTTGACGAGAGAGGCCAAAATAAAATTTCCTGCAGATCCGGAGTCCAAGAAGGCCACAGCAGAGAAGGAGAAGGCAGAGGCAGACATCCGCACAGGCACAGTAAGACGTGGAGAAGCAGAGTAGACATCAAGGACTGTCTCACCTTTGTGCGGAGTCAGCGTACGTCTTTCCAGGCGGGGAGGACGGATAGGACAATCCTTCAGGAAATGTTCGGTACTAGCACAGTACTGGCAGAGATTCTCCATGCGGCGTCGTGTCCTCTCTTGAGGTGTCAGGCGAGACCGGTCGACCTGCATAGCCTCCACGGCGGGAGGCACAGGAACAGATTGCAGGGGACCAGAGGAGAGAGGAGCCGGGGAGAAGAAACGCCTCGTGCGAACAGAGTCCATATCCTGGCGGAGCTCCTGACGCCTTTCGGAAAAACGCATGTCAATGCGAGTGGCTAGGTGAATGAGTTCATGTAGATTAGCAGGGATTTCTCGTGCGGCCAGAACATCTTTAATGTTGCTGGATAGGCCTTTTTTAAAGCTCGCGCAGAGGGCCTCATTATTCCAGGATAATTCTGAAGCAAGAGTACGGAATTGTACGGCATACTCGCCAACGGAAGAATTACCCTGGACCAGGTTCAACAGGGCAGTCTCAGCAGAAGAGGCTCGGGCAGGTTCCTCAAAGACACTTCGAATTTCCGAGAAGAAGGAGTGTACAGAGGCAGTGACGGGGTCATTGCGGTCCCAGAGCGGTGTGGCCCAAGACAGGGCTTTTCCAGACAGAAGGCTGACTACGAAAGCCACCTTAGACCTTTCAGTGGGAAACTGGTCCGACATCATCTCCAGGTGCAGGGAACATTGGGAAAGAAAGCCACGGCAAAACTTAGAGTCCCCATCAAATTTATCCGGCAAGGATAGTCGTAGACCAGAAGCGGCCACTCGCTGCGGAGGAGATGCAGGAGCTGGCGGAGGAGATGATTGCTGAAGCTGTGGTAGTAACTGCTGTAGCATCACGGTCAGTTGAGACAGCTGTTGGCCTTGTTGCGCTATCTGTTGCGACTGCTGGGCGACCACCGTGGTGAGGTCAGCGACAACTGGCAGAGGAACTTCAGCGGGATCCATGGCCGGATCTACTGTCACGATGCCGGCTGGCAGGTAGTGGATCCTCTGTGCCAGAGAGGGATTGGCGTGGACCGTGCTAGTGGATCGGTTCTAAGTCACTACTGGTTTTCACCAGAGCCCGCCGCAAAGCGGGATGGTCTTGCTGCGGCGGTAGTGACCAGGTCGTATCCACTAGCAACGGCTCAACCTCTCTGGCTGCTGAAGATAGGCGCGGTACAAGGGAGTAGACAGAAGCAAGGTCGGACGTAGCAGAAGGTCGGGGCAGGCAGCAAGGATCGTAGTCAGGGGCAACGGCAGGAGGTCTGGAACACAGGCTAGGAACACACAAGGGAACGCTTTCACTGGCACAATGGCAACAAGATCCGGCAAGGAAGTGCAGGGGAAGTGAGGTGATATAGGGAAGTGCACAGGTGATCAGACTAATTGGAACCACTGCGCCAATCAGCGGCGCAGTGGCCCTTTAAATCGCAAAGACCCGGCGCGCGCGCGCCCTAGGGAGCGGGGCCGCGCGCGCCGGGACAGGACTGACGGAGAGCGAGTCAGGTACGGGAGCCGGGGTGCGCATCGTGAGCGGGCGCTACCCGCATCGCGAATCGCATCCCGGCTGGAGGCGGTATCGCAGCGCCCCGGGTCAGTGGATCTGACCGGAGCGCTGCAGTGAGGAGAGTGTAGCGAGCGCTCCGGGGAGGAGCGGGGACCCGGAGCGCTCGGCGTAACATCTATCTCATATCTATCTATCTATCTATCTATCTATCTATCTATCTGTCTCATATCTATCTCATATCTATCTATCTATCTCATATCTATCTATCTGTCTCATATCTATCTCATATCTATCTATCTATCTCATATCTATCTCATATCTATCTATCTATCTATCTATCTCATATCTATCTATCTATCTCATATCTATCTATCTCATATCTATCTATCTATCTCATATCTATCTATCTCATATCTATCTATCTATCTCATATCTATCTCATATCTATCTATCTCATATCTATCTATCTATCTCATATCTATCTATCTCATATCTATCTATCTATCTCATATCTATCTCATATCTATCTATCTATCTCATATCTATCTCATATCTATCTATCTCATATCTATCTATCTCATATCTATCTCATATCTATCTATCTCATATCTATCTATCTATCTCATATCTATCTATCTCATATCTATCTCATATCTATCTATATCTCATATCTATCTATCTATCTCATATCTATCTATATCTCATATCTATCTGTCTATCTCATATCTATCTCATATCTATCTATCTATCTCATATCTATCTCATATCTATCTATCTATCTCATATCTATCTCATATCTATCTATCTCATATCTATCTCATATCTATCTATCTATCTCATATCTATCTATCTCATATCTATCTATCTATCTCATATCTATCTATCTCATATCTATCTATCTATCTCATATCTATCTATCTCATATCTATCTATCTATCTCATATCTATCTATCTCATATCTATCTATCTCATATATATCTATCTATCTATCTCATATCTATCTATCTATCTCATATCTATCTATCTCATATCTATCTATCTATCTCATATCTATCTCATATCTATCTATCTATCTATCTCATATCTATCTCATATCTATCTATCTCATATCTATCTCATATCTATCTATCTATCTCATATCTATCTATCTCATATCTATCTATCTATCTCATATCTATCTATCTCATATCTATCTATCTCATATCTATCTATCTCATATCTATCTATCTATCTCATATCTATCTATCTCATATCTATCTATCTCATATATATCTATCTATCTATCTCATATCTATCTATCTATCTCATATCTATCTATCTCATATCTATCTATCTATCTCATATCTATCTCATATCTATCTATCTATCTATCTCATATCTATC
Organism: Hyla sarda; assembly: GCF_029499605.1. Classification (NCBI taxonomy): domain Eukaryota; kingdom Metazoa; phylum Chordata; class Amphibia; order Anura; family Hylidae; genus Hyla; species Hyla sarda. Next base: position 1,516,032 of record NC_079197.1, read on the forward strand.
TCATATCTATCTCATATCTATCTATCTATCTCATATCTATCTCATATCTATCTATCTCATATCTATCTCATATCTATCTATCTATCTCATATCTATCTATCTCATATCTATCTGCCATTATTCTGATTTTCCATATATTTCTCTCTTTGTTCGTTGTTCTTCGCTCTCCGCCTCCATTGTCCTCCGTCCTCACCTTCTCTTTCTTCCTCTTGTCCTCCATTCTTTTCACTCCGTCGCCTTTTCCCCCCACTTTTCATATATTTCCATCCCCCGATCCCGGATGTTGGCTCCGTGGCACCTGCTGCGATCCTCGTGGACACGTTCTGTCATCTGTTCTTCACTCTGACTTGTTCAGTTTGTCACCTTTCTCCTTGATATATTTTCTCTCCGTCTTCAGATACGCGCTGTATGGTGATCGCATCTGCGCACAGTATAAAACTTTAATAACCTCCAACGGAACCACGAAAAGTCAAAATGAAGAACACGCAGAGATATTACTTACAGGGGATCTTTGGTGGAAAACAAATGTTTTCAAATCAACTGGTGCTGGAAAGTTCTACAGACTTGTAAATTACTTCTATATAATAATCCTTCCAGTACTGATCAGCTGCTGTATGCGCCACAGGAAGTTGTGTAGTTCTTTCCAGTCTGACCACAGTGCTCTCAGCTGACACCTCTGTCCGTGTCAGGAACTGTCCAGAGCAGGAGAGGTTTGCTATGATGATTTGTCCCTGCTCTGGACAGTTCCTGACACAGACAGAGGCGGCAGCAGAGAGCACTGTGGTCAGACTGGAAAGAACTACACAACTTCTTGTGGAGCATACAGCAGCTGATAAGTACTGGAAGGGTTAAGATTTTTATATAGAAATCATTTACAAATATGTTTAACTTTCTGCCACCAGTTGATATCAAAATATTTTTTTTTCCACCAGAGTAGCCCTTTAAAAAAAATCCCCTTTAAGTAGTCCAACCTATCATCCTCTCCATCCTACTATTTCTAGCGGTGGCTTCCGGCAGGACATGTATAGGACCCTGTTCACAACTGCATTGGAGGATTTCAGAGTATGAAGGGAGGCAAACAACATAGCACAGCTCGATGCACCAGGATGGAGACCCAACAGACATTAAAGTCAATGGAGTCCATCAGGCACCAATGATGGAGACCCAACAGACATTAAAGTCAATGGAGTCCATCAGGCACCAATGATGGAGACCCAACTGACCAATTGAAGTCAATGGAGTCCACCAGGCACCAATGATTGAGACCAACAGACATTAAAGTCAATGGAGTCCACCAGGCACCAATGATGGAGACCCAACATACCAATTAAAGTCAATGAAGTACACCAGGCACTAATGATGGAGACCCAACAGACATTAAAGTCAATGGAGTCCACCAGGCACTATTGATGGAGACCCAACAGACATTAAAGCCAATGGAGTCCACTAGGCACCAATGATGGAGATCCAACAGACCAATTAAAGTCAGTGGAGTCTACCAGGCACCAATGATGGAGACCCAACAGACTTTAAAGTCAATGAAGTACGCCAGCACAATGATGGAGACCTAACAGACATTAAAGTCAATGGAGTCCACCAGGCACCAATGATGGAGCAGAACTATGGAAGAAGTAATGCAGATGTCAACCTAGACCTAGACCATCCACATGGAAATCAAGTATCTGAGATACATTGGGTTCACTAGAAGGTAAGACACTCTTTGACATAACATTGGAGGACAGGGGGGGGGGGCATTGATATCCAAACTGGATCCCCGTATTACATCCATATCCCTGACAAGGCGTATTGACACCAGTTCTTTATAGTTGCTGATCCGTTACGTTACATTTCCATGATCTCCATGATGGACTCTGATCTTGATATTTCCCTTTCGTAGCTCTAATCTCTTATAATTACAAATATCAGAAGGTCTCGTGTCATTCCGATAGACGAAGGAGCGCGCCAATAATGAAATATGGATGATGGAGCTGATTGGGCTGTAAATAAATCCCCCTCTCCTCCCCTCATCTCTGGGTCCCTGTTGGGCGATGATGGATTACAATCAGCGATACTTTTTTCGGCAGGTTTTTTTTTTTTTATATGAGGCCATTATAATTAATGAATTGATTACACGGCAGTGAACGGCGTTGGCCGGAATCCAATACATCTGCGCTGACAACGATCTGGTTCATACGGTTCAGCCCCGAGCTCTGGGAGAACGTGCGATGAGACGAAAGGAGAACGTGACAACGTAACGGGCTGAGGTCTAAAGGCTGAGTTGGACCAACGTGTCTTCTGCAACGGTGATCCCAAACCTGTGGCCCTCATCTGATGCAAAAGTAGAACTCCCATCATGCCCTGACAGCCTTAGGCTGTCAGGGCATGATGGGAGTTGTACTTTTGCAACAAAACCTGTATGTGAATGTACCTTCAATTTTGCAGTCTCTTATGGACAATACCTGGCAGAATAAGCACAGACAATGCTGACTGAAGGTACATGGGTAAAAGGGGTATTCCTTTCCCAACTAATGTAGTTAAACTTGTTGAAGACGTCAAGTAAAATATATTTGCAAATGTATTCATTTAGCAAATTTGCTGCCTTTTGATATTATTCATATTAGTTGTCTAGGTTACTGACCACTTCTCCCCTCTAGAATGGGTGGTCGGGCTGGTGTGTGCATATGTATGTGTGTGTGTGTATATATATATAGCCTTACCATCTCCTCTAGAGTGGAGTGGTGGTAAGTAACCTTAGCAATGAGCTGTCAACAGAGAGGAAAGGAGCAGGAATATCGGGAGGAGGAGGAAAATTTGCCTCCTTTCTATATTACTGATAATAGTTGTCTAGGTTGCTGACCACTGCTCCACTTTAGAAGGAGTGGTCGGGCTGGTGTGTGTATATATATATATATATATATATATAATTACATATATACATATGTGTATAGAGCTTCACCATCTCCTCTAGAGTGGAGCGGTGGTCAGTAACCTAGGCAATGAGCTGTCAACAAGGAGAGGAAAGGAGCAGGAATAGCAGGAGGAGGAGGAAAATGTGCTGAATGAAGAAAATTAATAAAATATCCAAAGAGTACAATAGTTGGAGCACTCACCGTACATGGATTCATAAAAAGGATCTCCTTTATTGTCTCAGGTACAGCACAGGGGAGATGGACAAAGACAGAGATGGGGATTGGCTTAGGCCAGATCATTACATAGAAAGTGGCTATGGGGGAGCTCAGGGCTGCCTCTATGTCTGTCTGACGGGACGGTTCCACATTGGAATTAAAGGAGTAGTCCAGTGGTGAAAAACGTATCCCCTATCCCAAGGATAGGGGATAAGTTTCAGATCACGGGGTCCGACTGCTGGGGCCCCCCCGCGATCTCCTGTACGGGGCCCCGACAGCCCGTGGGAAGGGGGCGGGTTGACCACCGCACAAAGCGGCTGCTGACACGCCCCCTCAATACAACTCTATGGCAGAGCCGGAGCGCTGCCTTCGGCAATCTCCGGCTCTGCCATAGCGATGTATTGAGGGGGCATGTAGGACGCTGCTTCGTGCAGTGGTCAATACGCGCTACCTGGCCAGGGGCCCCGTACAGAGAGATCGCGGGGGGGGGGGGGGGGCCAGCGGTCAGACCCCCCGTGATCTGAAACTTATCCCCTATTCTTAGGCTAGGGCAGTGGTCTCCAACCTGCGGCCCTCCAGATGTTGCAAAACTACAACTCCCAGCATGCCCGGACAGCCGAAGGCCGCAGGTTGGAGGCCACTGGGCTAGGGGATAAGATTTTCCACCACTGGACTACCCCTTTAAAGGTTTAACAAGAAGCAGGACGCAGCGGTACACTCTCATCATGTTGTTGGCATACAGTATACACGATTACGCAGAGGAGGCTTCAGGACAGGATATAAACTTGGTACCCAAAGAGTTGCGAAATCATCTTTTCACAAAGAGCATTGGTCTCAAACCGTGGCCCTTCAGATGTTGCAAAACTACAACTCACAGCATGCCCGGACAGCCGTTGGCTGTCCGGGCAGGCTGGGAGTTGAAGTTTTGCAACATCTGGAGGGCCACAGTTTGAGACCACTGCCATAGAGCATCTGCCATCTCTTTCTTAGAACTGCTCTAGAATGGAGCCGAGGTGAAAAATTCTGGGATTATGGGATTCTCCTAATTTTTTTTAGTTTTTTTTTTAGAAGACGCCACTTTTGTGTTTTTAGTCTTTATATAGAAACGCATTATGTAAGAGATTGTTCAGTTCTAATAATCAACAACCCCCTCCCCCCACCTTGGCTCCTCATAAATAAGTATTAGACTTATAATGCCATAAATCTCGCCGCAGCGCCATTCTCCCGCTCTCCGTCAATATACACCGTCCTCGCATCGGCTACAACTCTGCAGTATATTAACATCTGAAATGCAATTCAATAAATAGGTTTTTCTGGCGCAGAGTTTCTTCCGTACGATACGAGTCTCAGGACTAATAAAGCTCTTTTATCTAGCACTATATTATCCGTAGTAGGGAGCGCGCGCCCGCTCCTACGCAGTTCCTAAAGAGTTGCCCGATGTGATTAAATATTAAAGCAGCTGAAGGGTTTAATAAATCCAGCGCCGTTGCCTCCGGAGCTGCACTTCTTTTACATCGGTAAATATTCCATAGGAATGCAAACACCCTAAACAGTAGAGATCTCCGGAACCCTCCATATACTGCGGCTCCTTATGGTCTGGCGCCATTTCCATCACAAGTATTGCTGCGGCCTTGTCGGATTGCAGAGATGTCGCAGTTACTTACTGCTTTGGTATTAGTCTCTAGGTGAGTAAATTGGGAGGAATAATAAAAAACTGGGCAATTTTTGAATCGAAGATTGCACCAGAATTTTGACATTGTATCAGGCTGCTTGGAAATTTGGCGCATCTTACCACGGTCTACCATTATGAGGTATTGTTATTGCCAGGTTTTTTTTTTGCCATATACTATTGACAATTTGGTAACATTTAAGACCTGCCCTTTTTCTGAGGCCACGCCCCTTTTCTAAATAAAAAATAGTAAAAACAAGGTAAAATTATTATAAGCCTCGTGCCACTTTTTCAATCAATCTGGTGCAGTTTACACCCAAAAAAGGCAAATTCAGTTTAGAATATTCCACCCACTTACCATCATTTACGAGAAAATTATTTAGGAGAAAGGCATTACTATATTTATTAACATCATGCGCCAAACATATTATAATGTATACTGATATGAAAAATTAACCATCCAAATAAAGAAACATCATAACAGGCAATGGTTCAAGACCTATACATGGTACCCAAGAGAGGCAGGAATATATGACTGACTGGGACACACCGTGTCCAGTTACCACAATAGTTTAACCCTATGCAAAACTACATATATATATATATATATATATATATATATATGTATAGTTAGTAACAATATTACCCACTGCTTAGTACAGGTAAAATACACAAAACCATATATCACTTGGACACATCCCAACGCACTTCACTCGGATGGTGCAGGGGTCATCAGGGGACAAAAGATCATGCTAGAATCAACATAAGATAATGCCCCAAGATACCCAGATAGACAGGGCCATAAACTGAAATTGTAATAATGACCAGATTCTTAATAAAGCCACTACTGCTACCCGGAGCCATGGAAAACAAAGGAGAAGGGTCTCTGGGTAGTAGTAAGTGGTTGTGTTGAGAACTTGGTCATTATTACCATTTCAGTTTATGGCCCTCAATCGCTGTCTATCTGGGTATCTTGGACCATTATCTTATGTTGATTCTTGTTTGATCTTTTGTCCCCTGATGTACCATCCAGGTGAAACACGTAGGGACAGGTCCACTTAAGTATTTGACCAGGTATTTAACATGCAAGTAAATGGGGGTAATTTTGTCACCAATTAACTGTAGCCCTGAAATCAGGTTTAAGATCACATGACATTGTTTATGGTTCTGTATATCCCACATATTATTATGGAATTGACTGCACACGTGGCCCAAATCAATCGTCTGTTCCTGTTTCTCTTGGGTACGATGTGTTTGTCTTGAACCATTGCCTCTTATCATGTCTCTCTGTATACATCTATTATTATTTTTTCATAACAGTAAATGTTTAATAGGTCCTAATAAACATTTTATTTTAATGCTGTGTGCCAATGGAAATGTTGTCCATGTTCACACACAGTATTTTGGGCCATTTAAATGTAAAAAAAAAAGTTAGTCTAAAAACAGATTTAAAAAATAATTTTAAAAAATGACCAATTTTTTATTATTATTATACATTTTTGGTCCATTTTTAATGCACAAAATGGCTAAAAAAATCTGTGTGAGGACGAGCACAAGGATGGAGGTCATTGATGGTGGAGCCGTGCTGGAGGCTTCTGGGAAATGCCTCCGGAGCTTTGGTCACGCTCCAATTACATAGATTGGGTATGAGGCGGTGTCTCACTCCTGCAGGCGTTCGTTTCCTATGAGAGATAATAGGTTCCCTTTCTAAGGTGCAACGGCTTCTTCAGGGGCTCCTCTGATGTTCCCATTGACTATATTATGTTGGCATCAAAGTTTTACTCTGTTTGGCGGCGGCAGAGTTATTGTTGTTCTATTATAAATCAGCGCCGGCCAGAATGAAATCTTAATTTCTTGGCTCGGATACATAAGTGTCTTCTTTTGTACTTCAGAAGTGGGGCAGCCCTGCTGACGCCGACTGCCAAGTGCTCTATTAAATGTGTCTGGCGAACGCCGGCTGGAAGCTTTTATCTATGAAATAATAATGCTCCGAGTGTTAGAAGAACATGTTCTGTTATCCAGCGAAGGAGAAGCTGCAAAAAGAGGCTTTTTAGTGTTATATAAGAAAAATCACATAAATAACGGGAATAATCCGCCACGCTCCCATTACAATGCGCTCACACAGTAACCCTTACGATGCTGGGGCGACACCAATATAGCACAACCTATGGTGACAACTCACTACTCAACTGTATAATGCAGATTCACCAACAACGGGACAATTGTGGCATTAAGTATAAAGCATTACATTTCTCTGACATTTACGAGGTCCCCCCACCCCTATAGAAGCGGAGCCCTCGCCCTGGATATAATTCTGTCAGGTGTAGAAGGAACACAATAAGTGAAAACGAATCCAGTGCAGAGGAAATGATTCCCGTAATGATTTATGACTTCATTAATGGCCGTGATTGAACTAATGATTTTCCTGGTAGTTACGAAGAATTAAGACGCGAGCTGAAGGCGAGGACGCTCATCCATCTCCATTTAAATACTTAATGATCCTGTGCAGGAAATCAATGGGTTGGATGAAGAGGCCACCATGAGAATGTCCTTTAGAAGAGCAACAAGGCATCTAATGGAGATGTCTTGTTCTGGTTATCACTCCTCTTGGCCGCGGGTGCATCGAGTCATCACCTTTTCATGGTAGAAACAAGGGTCTAATGGGCGCTGCTGTATCACAGGACAAATAGTGACCGCAATGGATGAACAAGACAGATCATATTAGCTCCAATAAACTCTGTCTATCCATTGTGGTCACATATTTTGTGTTCATAATTTTGCAGTTTGCTCCTCAATTCAGATCCTTGTATGTATGCTCTCCCCTATAGCTACAAGTGGTGAGAACTAGCCTTCATGTATGCCCCCTGCCCCATCTACAGCATGTGACCTGCCCTCTATGTATACTCTCCTATCTTCAGCCTGGTTGAGGTGCCTTCCATGCATGCTCTCCCCTCTATCTCCAGCATGTGTGAGCTGCCCTCCATGTATGTTCTCCGCTCTATCTACAGTCTATGTGAGCTGTACTCCATGTATGTCCTCTTCCCTATCTACAGACTGTGTGAGCTGTCCTTCATGTATGTTATCTTCCCTATCTACAGACTGTGTGAGCTGTCCTTCATGTATGTTCTCCTCCCTATCTACATCCTGTGTGAGCTGCCCTCCATGTATGCTATCCTCCCTATCTACAGCCTGTGTGAGCTGTCCTCCACGTATGCTTCACTCCCTATCTACAGCTTATGTGAGATATCCTTCATGTATGTTCTCCTCCCTATCTACACCCTGTGTGAGCTGCCCTCCATGTATTCTCTCCTCCATATCTACATCCTGTGTGAGCTGTCCTCCATGTATGTTCTCTTCCCTATCTACAGACTGTGTGAGCTGCCCTCCATGTATGCTCTCCTCTCTATCTACATACTGTGTGAGCTGTCCTCCATGTATGCTTCACTCCCTATCTACAGCTTATGTGAGATATCCTTCATGTATGTTCTCCTCCCTATCTACACCCTGTGTGAGCTGCCCTCCATGTATTCTCTCCTCCATATCTACATCCTTGTGTGAGCTGCCCTCCATGTATGCTCTCCTCCCTATCTACAGCCTGTGTGATCTGTCCTTCATGTATGTTCTCCTTCATATCTACAGCCTGTGTAATCTGTCCTCCATGTATATTCTCCTCCCTATCTTCAGCCTGTGTGAGCTTCCCTACATGTATGCTCTCATGTATATCTACAGCTTGTGTGAGCTGCCCTCCATGTATGTTCTCCTCTACATCTACAGCCTGTGTGAGCTGCCCTCCATGTATGCTCTCCTGCCTATTTGCAGCCTGTGTGAGCTGTCCTCCATGTATGTTCTCCTTCATATCTACAGCCTGTGTAAGCTGTCCTCCATGTATGTTCTCCTCCCTATCTTCAGCCTGTGTGAGCTGCCCTCCATGTATGCTCTCCTCTCTAACCTCTCATTTGCCTCAGTCCTGTATATAGCAGATATGTTTATACAGTATAATATATATATATATATATATACACATTCTTTCACTCTAGTGGTAGCATGAGATGGAGTCTACAACCCACACAAGTGACTCAGGTAGTGCGGCTCATCCAGGATGGCACATCAATGCGAGCTGTGCCAAGAAGGTTTGCTGTGTCAGTCAGCGTAGTGTCCGGACCATGGAGGCGCTTCCAGGAGACAGGCCAGTACATGAGGAGATGTGGAGGAGGCCGTAGGAGGGCAACAACCCAGCAGCAGGACCGCTACCTCCACCTTTGTGCAAGGAGGAGCAGGAGGAGCACTGCCAGAGCCCTTCAAAATTACCTCCAGCAGGCCACAAATGTGCATGTGTCCACTCAAACAGTCAGGAACAGACTCCAAGAGGGTGGTATGAGGGCCCGACGTCCACAAGTGTCTAACACTGTGCAGGACGTTTGGCATTTGCCAGAGAACACCAAGATTGGCAAATTCGCCACTGGCGCCCTGTGCTCTTCACAGATGAAAGCAGGTTCACACAGAGCACATGTGACAGAGTCTTGAGATGCTGTGGTGAACGTTCTGCTGCCTGCAACATCCTCCAGCATTACCGGTTTGGCGGTGGGTCAATAATGGTGTGGGGTGGCATTTCTTTGGGGGGCCGCAGAGGTTGTGCTTGCCAGAGGTAGCTTGACTGCCATTAGGTACCGAGATGAGATCCTCAGACCCCTTGTGAGACCTTATGCTGGTGCGGTTGGGTTCCTCCTAATACAAGACAATGCTAGACCTCATGTGGCTGGAGTGTGTCAGCAGTTCCTACAAGAGGAAGGCATTGATGCTATGGACTGGCCGCCCGTTTCCCTGAATCCGATTGAGCACATCTGGGTCGTCTCGCTCCATCCACCACAGACTGTCCAGGAGTTGGCGGATGCTTTAGTCCAGGTCTGGGAGGACATCCCTCAGGAGACCATCCTCCACCTCATCAGGATCATGCCCAGGCATTGTAGGGAGGTCATACGGGTACGTGGAGGCCACACACACTACTGAGCCTCATTGGGACTTGTTTTAAGGACATTACATAAAGTTGGATCAGCCTGTAGTGGGGTTTTCCTCTGTGATTTTGAGTGACTCCATATCCAGACCTCCAGGGGTTGATGATTTCCATTGATAATTTTTGGTGATTTTGTTGTCAGCGAATTAAACTATGTAAAGAGGAAAGGATTTCATACGATTAGTTCATTCATTCTGATCTAGGATGTGTTAGTGTTCCCTTTATTTTTTGAGCAGTGTATATATATCCATGTGCCGCAGTCCTGTATATAGTGTAGATGAGGACTTTCAGCAGATCAGACGCAGCCGGAGCAGCAGTTGCCAGAATGGAAATTGTTCCTGAAAAACAAGGCGTCGTTTAACCCCTTCAGACCTGGATTTCTCTTCTTGTAAGGAGTGAGATCTTCTCTTCAGGCCCCGTCTTTTCTCTGGGATATGTTGGTGCGTGGGCAGCACGGAGTCTAGACGCGGCCTCCGAAAATTCATCTCAGCTGCTGCATTAGCGCACACCACGATCCTTGGCACAGCCGGCGTTCCCTGTGTAGGCTGCAGACCGGCTTCTTACATCTTCTCTCATTCCTCACAAGATATTGTTTTATAAGGAACCAACAACTAATTGTTGTAAAATAAGGATTTTTATCTCATTTATGAAGAGTGCACAAAACCTTCTATCCTAAACTTCTCCGTATGCTCCACTATATCTTACAGGGCCCTTTGTTTCTATTGTATCCTACTGATATTCTTTCTAGTTCCCGAGCATGCGCCATAGTCCCTCACCCAAGGTACTAGTACTGTCCGCGTCAGTGCACATTGTGGTCCATGTTCCCTCTGTAGGATGCAGACCGGCTTCTTACATCTCCTCTCCTGCCTCCCCAGGATATAGTTTTTTAGCCGAAAAACAAGGATTTCTTACCAACAATCGATTACTTAATAATTTTAAATGCTGCTGCTAAGTATGAGAAACACAATCCCTCCAGAGACAGACAGCATAAGAGGGGAGACAAGAAACACTGGAGATAAGGAATGGGATTTGTTGTTGTCTCATTCATCTGAGAGAGGGAGAAGAGAGACAGACACTTGAGTACAGGATGTCCCACAAATGGGAGCGCAGACCTGTGACTGCATGTGAGACAGGATCCCAGAGACATCTCAGCTACTTGGTTTATATTTCCTGTGACCTCTCTGTGGGGTCACGTGATGTATAGCGGTATTCCCAGAATTACACCTGCAATCAGTGTTTATAAAGTCTTGTATGTGTCTGGATGAAGTGTCTGGCAGCGGCTGTATTGGGATTCTCAGTGGTATTATCTGTTTTTGTTCTTGATGATTGCCGCGCTGGGTTCAGTATCTTACAGGTGACAAATTTAAGAATCTTCCAAGGCTTCTGGTATAAAAGCCTCCGCACTGTTCCTGTGAATGGTTATTGCATTTTCACAGCTTTATGTTCTTGTTCATAAGCTTAACTACTGTATTGAGCTCTGCCATAAAGCAGCGCAGCGCAGCGGAACGGTATTACAGCGACACCCGTAATGTCAGTCGCCCCATCGGCTCCATGAGATGTTCTGTTTGTGAGATTTCACTGGTTTAACATGTTCAAAAGAAACTGCAAAGCTGCATTATTATCCTCCAGAATCTGTAATCTCTGGAAGCAAGAAAGAAGAAGAGTCCCAGCTGGTAGGAGGTCACGAGAGGTCAGAACCATGAAGACATGGAGAGAGTAGGCCAAGAAAGGTCAGAACCATGAAGACGTGGAGAGAGGAGGCCACGAGAGGTCAGAACCATGAAAACGTGGAGAGAGGAGGCCACGAGAGGTCAGAACCATGAAGACGTGGAGAGAGGTGGCCACGAGAGGTCAGAACCATGAAAACGTGGAGAGAGGAGGCCACGAGAGGTCAGAACCATGAAGACGTGGAGAGAGGTGGCCACGAGAGGTCAGAACCATGAAAACGTGGAGAGAGGTGGCCACGAGAGGTCGGAACCATGAAAACGTGGAGAGAGGAGGCCACGAGAGGTCAGAACCATGAAGACGTGGAGAGAGGTGGCCAGGAGAGATCAGAAACATGCAGATGTGGAGAGAGAGGCTACGAGAGATCAGAACCATGAAGATGTGGAGAGAGGAGGCTACGTGAGATCAGAAACATGGAGAGAGAAGGCCATGTTAGATCAGGACCATGCAGACCTGGAGAGATCCATGATGATGCGCTTACAGGTAATGAATTCATCAATAGGAGGCCACGTGAGATCAGGACAATGGAGACCTGGAGATAGAAGGCCACATGAGAGCAGGACCATGGAGACCTGGAGATAGGAGGCCACGTGAGATTAGGACCATGCAGTCCTGGAGATAGGAGGCCACTTGACATCAGGACAATGGAGACCTGGAGATATGAGGCCACATGAGAGCATGACAATGGAGACCTGGAGATAGGAGGCTATGTGAGAGCATGACCATGCAGACCTTTATATAGCAGGCCACATGAGATCAGGACCAGGGAGACCTGGAGATAGGAGGCCACGTGAGAGCATGACCATGCAGACCTGGAGATAGCAGGCCACGTCATCTCAGGACCATGCATACCTGGAGATAGGAGGCCACATGAGATCAGGACCAGGGAGACCTGGAGATAGGAGGCCACGTGAGATTAGGACCATGCAGACCTGGAGATAGGAGGCCATGTGAAATCAGGACAATGGAGACCTGGAGATAGGAGGCCACGTAGAGATCCATGATAATGCGCTAACAGGTAATGAATTCAGTATGGTAGCTGCACGGCACATGTTCTGTTATGAGGTCAGCCCATGACTTGAGAGCACATGGTCATGGATGGAATGACAGTATGACAGTCAATGGTGAGCGCCCAGTGTATGAGAGTCAATAATGACCGTCAGGTGTATGAGAGTCAATGGTGAGCATCCGGTGTATGACAGTCAATGGTGAGCGTCCAGTGTATGACAGTCAATGGTGAGCGTCCGGTGTATGACAGTCAATGGTGAGCGTCCGGTGTATGACAGTCAATGGTGAGCGTCCAGTGTATGACAGTCAATGGTGAGCGTCCGGTGTATGAGAGTCAATGGTGAGCGTCCCATGTATGAGAGCTAATGGTGAGCGTCTGGTAAATGAGAGTCAATGGTGAGCGTCAGGTGTATGAGAGTCAATGGTGAGCATCCATTGAATGAGAGCCAATGGTGAGCTTCCGGTGTACGACAGTCAATGGTGAGCGTCCAGTATATGAGAGTCAATGGTGAGAGTCCGGTGTACGAGAGTCAATGGTGGGCGTCCATTGAATGGGAGCCAATGGTGAGCTTCCGGTGTACAACAGTCAATGGTGAGCGTCTGGTATATGAGAGTCAATGGTGAGCGTCTGGTGTATGAGAGTCAATGGAGAGCATCCGGTGTATGAGAGTCAATGGTGAGTGTCCGGCATATGAGAGTCAATGGTGAGAGTCCCATGTATGAGAGCTAATGGTGAGAGTCCCATGTATGAGAGCTAATGGTGAGCATCTGGTAAATGAGAGTCAATGGTGAGCGTCTGGTGTATGAGAGTCAATGGTGAGCATCCGGTGTATGAGAGTCAATGGTGAGTGTCCGGCATATGAGAGTCAATGGTGAGCGTCCCATGTATGAGAGCTAATGGTGAACATCTGGTAAATGAGAGTCAATGGTGAGCGTCCGGTAAATGAGAGTCAATGGTGAGCGTCCGGTGTATGAGAGCCAATGGTGAGCGTCCGGTGTATGAGAGTCAATGGAGAGCATCCGGTGTATGAGAGTCAATGGTGAGTGTCCGGCATATGAGAGTCAATGGTGAGAGTCCCATGTATGAGAGCTAATGGTGAGAGTCCCATGTATGAGAGCTAATGGTGAGCATCTGGTAAATGAGAGTCAATGGTGAGCGTCTGGTGTATGAGAGTCAATGGAGAGCATCCTTTGTATGAGAGTCAATGGTGAGTGTCCGGCATATGAGAGTCAATGGTGAGCGTCCCATGTATGAGAGCTAATGGTGAGCATCTGGTAAATGAGAGTCAATGGTGAGCGTCCGGTAAATGAGAGTCAATGGTGAGCGTCCGGTAAATGAGAGTCAATGGTGAGCGTCCGGTGTATGAGAGCCAATGGTGAGCGTCCGGTGTATGAGAGTCAATAATGACCGTCCCGTGTATGAGAGTCAATGGTGAGCTTATGTTTTATACCGCATAATGTTGAATGGTTACATTTTATCTATTTTATAGAGTCCTGTGGAGTAATGTCCCCTCTGCATTGTGAATCAGCCCCAACCAGGAATCTCTTTTTTAGGTAAATGTCACGAGACCATAATTCTTCCATCGAGTGTCATTTCTCCTGAACTAAACTTAGATCCCTTGTTATACAAAACTGCAAGGTGTGAACAGGGTTGGGAGGAGATGCTCAGCTCCGGTAATGGGATAGGATCATAAATAAATGAGCGGGGGGTAAATAATTTATTCCTATGTTTGATCTTACATAGAACAGATGGGGATCACATCCTGTTATTTCTTGTTTTAATCATTAAATTTGGATGATCTCAGAAGTTTTACACTTAAAATGAGTCAGTGATAAATTATAGAGTGTGATCCCAATCCACATAGGGGGTAAATGGCTGTGACCTCCGGGGTGTGAACCCAATCCACATATGGGGTAATTGGCTGTGACCTCCGGGGTGTGATCCCAATCCACATATGGGGTAATTGGCTGTGACCTCCGGGGTGTGATCCCAATCCACATATGGGGTAAATGGCTGTGACCTCCTGAGTGTTATCCCAATCCACATATGGGGTAAATGGCTGTGACCTCCGGGGTGTGAACCCAATCCACATATTGGGTAAATGGCTGTGACCTCCGGGGTGTGATCCCAATCCACATAGGGGGTAAATGGCTGTGACCTCCGGAGTGTGATCCCAATCCACATATGGGGTAAATGACTGTGACCTCCTGGTTGTGATCCCAATCCACATATGGGGTAAATGACTGTGACCTCCTGAGTGTTATCCCAATCCACATATGAGGTAAATGACTATGACCTCCTGGGTGTGATCCCAATCCACATATGGGGTAAATGGCTGTGACCTCCGGGGTGTGATCCCAATCCACATATGGGGTAAATGGCTGTGACCTCCGGCGTGTGATCCCAATCCACATATGGGGTAAATGGCTGTGACCGCCTGAGTGTGATCCCAATCCACATATGAGGTAAATGGCTTTGACCTCCAGGGTGTGATCCCAATCCACATATGGTGTAATTGGCTGTGACCTCCTGGGTGTGATCCCAATCCACATATGGGGTAATTGGCTGTGATCTCCTGGGTGTGATCCCAATCCACATATGGGGTAATTGGCTGTGACCTCCGGGGTGTGATCCCAATCCACATATGGTGTAATTGGCTGTGACCTCCGGGGTGTGATCCCAATCCACATATGGGGTAATTGGCTGTGACCTCTGGGGTGTGATCCCAATCCACATATGGGGTAATTGGCTATGACCTCCGGGGTGTGATCCCAATCCACATATGGGGTAATTGGCTGTGACCTCCGGGGTGTGATCCCAATCCACATATGGGGTAATTGGCTGTGACCTCCTGGGTGTGATCCCAATCCACATATGGGGTAATTGGCTGTGACCTCCGGGGTGTGATCCCAATCCACATATGGGGTAATTGGCTGTGACCTCTGGGGTGTGATCCCAATCCACATATGGGGTAATTGGCTGTGACCTCCTGGGTGTGATCCCAATCCACATATGGGGTAATTGGCTATGACCTCCGGGGTTTGATCCCACATGGGATCCCGCTGGGATAAGTTATTTTCCACTACAGTATTCCTTTAAAGTAAGTGCAATACAACCTCTAGTACTTGATATACATTTATGCATTAGACCAGCGTTTCCCAACCAGGGAGCCTCCAGCTGTTGCAAAACTACAATTCCCAGCATGCCCGGACAGCCAAAGGCTGTCTGGGCATGTTGGGAGTTGTAGTTTTGCAGTCAGACATATCAGATCCTCTTTTTCATAAGCTTTGTGGTTTTCCCCCCCCCCCCCAACGATTCCCCTTTAAATATTCGGGGTGCCTATAATTCATCCTCGCGCATCGTCTTGAAGGAGAACGCGAATTTCTCCAGCGTCTCCTCCTTAATGATGTTCATCGCTTCTCGGTTTTTATCTCTGCCTCATCACGATCACAATAAAGGACGGAAATCTAATTCTGCCTAACAAGTAGGACAAGAATTACGAGGAGCCGCTACAAGGTGCGCTCAATGATTCATGGGCCCGGCCGCACGTGCCTCTAATCAGGGACATGGGGGGGAGGGGGCGGAAATCCGGATATTGAAAAAAACATTAAAAATAAATGTTGGGAATGAGAGCGGAGCGCGGCGGTGATTAGTAAATATCTGATCACACCCGGTTAATGTGGTGACATCCGTCCCTCAGAAGATCAATAGACTCGGAGATTCGCTCTGGCGTTCAGACACGTATTTGCGCTGACATCTCTGCCGCAGGAGATGGTTTGATCAAAAGCCGGTCGGGACGTTTGGGAGACTTCAAGGGACCGGCGCACAGCGATCAATCGCAAATTAACAGCGTGTTAGGTTCTGACGTTTTACAACAAAGCGAGGAGTGAAGATGAACCGCGCTAAAACTTTACATGAAATCCTCAAAAACAGAAGATTTCCATTGGGTCACAGAAAGGGTGAAATTCTCATCCCGGCGAACACAATGATATAAATGTCAGCCCTGATCCTGCAGCAGAAATGTTACGTATAAACCGGGTGCTTCCCTGGGTAGTAACGAACAACTGGTAACAGAATCCTAAGGGCCGAGGAACAACTGGGGACAGGGTTAGGTGGGCTAAGGAACAACTGGGGACAGGGTCAGGGTGGCCAGGGAACAACCGGGGACAGGGTTAGGTGGGCCAAGGAACAACTGGGGACAGGGTCAGGGTGGCCAGGGAACAACCGGGGACAGGGTTAGGTGGGCCAAGGAACAACTGGGGACAGGGTCAGGGTGGCCAGGGAACAACCGGGGACAGGGTTAGGTGGGCCAAGGAACAACTGGGGACAGGGTCAGGGTGGCCAAGGAACAACTGGGGACAGGGTCAGGGTGGCCAAGGAACAACTGGGGACAGGGTCAGGGTGGCCAGGGAACAACCGGGGACAGGGTTAGGTGGGCCAAGGAACAACTGGGGACAGGGTCAGGGTGGCCAGGGAACAACCGGGGACAGGGTTAGGTGGGCCAAGGAACAACTGGGGACAGGGTCAGGGTGGCCAAGGAACAACTGGGGACAGGGTCAGGGTGGCCAAGGAACAACTGGGGACAGGGTCAGGGTGGCCAAGGAACAACTGGGGACAGGGTCAGGGTGGCCAAGGAACAACCGGGGACAGGGTCATGAGGGCCAAGGAACAACCGGGTATAGGGTCAGAGGGGCCAAGGAACAACCGGGGACAGGGTTATAGGGATCAAGGAACAACTGAGGACAGGGTCAGGCGGGCCAAGGAACAACTGGGGACAGGGTCAGGGGGGCCAAGGAACAACCGGGGACAGGGTCATGAGGGCCAAGGAACAACCAGGGACAGGGTCATGAGGGCCAAGGAACAACCAGGGACAGGGTTAGGGGGACCAAGGAACAACTGGGGACAAAGTCATGAGGGCCCAGGACCAACTGAGGACAGGGTCATGAGGGCCAAGGAACAACTGGGGATAGGGTCAGAGGGGCCAAGGAACAACCGGGGACAGGGTTATAGGGACCAAGGAACAACTGAGGACAGGGTCAGGCGGGCCAAGGAACAACTGGGGACAGGGTCAGGGGGGGCCAAGGAACAACCGGGGACAGGGTCATGAGGGCCAAGGAACAACCAGGGACAGGGTTAGGGGGACCAAGGAACAACTGGGGACAGGGTCAGGGTGGCCAAGGAACAACCGGGGACAGGGTCATGAGGTCCAAGGAACAACCGGGTATAGGGTCAGAGGGGCCAAGGAACAATCGGGGACAGGGTTATAGGGACCAAGGAACAACTGAGGACAGGGTCAGGCGGGCCAGGAACAACTGGGGACAGGGTCATGAGGGCCAAGGAACAACCGGGGACAAGGTTAGGTGGGCCAAGGAACAACTGGGGACAGGGTCAGGGTGGCCAAGGAACAACCGGGGACAGGGTCATGAGGGCCAAGGAACAACCGGGTATAGGGTCAGAGGGGCCAAGAAACAATCGGGGACAGGGTTATAGGGACCAAGGAACAACTGAGGACAGGGTCAGGAGGGCCAAGGAACAACTGGGGACAGGGTCAGGCGGGCCAAGGAACAACTGGGGACAGGGTCAGGGGGGCCAAGGAACAACTGGGGACAGGGTCATGAGGGCCAAGGAACAACCAGGGACAGGGTCATGAGGGCCAAGGAACAACCAGGGACAGGGTTAGGGGGACCAAGGAACAACTGTGGACAGGGTCAGGGGGGCCAAGGAACAACCAGGGACAGGGTCATGCGGGCCAAGGAACAACTGGGGACAAAGTCATGAGGGCCAAGGACCAACTGAGGACAGGGTCATGAGGGCCAAGGAACAACTGGGGATAGGGTCAGGGGGGCCAAGGTAAAACTAGGGACAGGGTCATGAGGGCCAAGGAACAACCGGGGACAAGGTAATGATGGCCCAGGAACAACCAGGGACAGGGTCATGAGGGCCAAGAAACAACTGGGGACAGGGTCACGAAAGCCCAGGAACAACCAGGGACAGGGTCATGAGGGCCCAAGAACAACAAGGGAAAGGGTCATCAGGGCCCAGGAACAACCAGGGAAAGGGTCATGAGGGCCGTTGGCTGTCCAGGCACGCTGGGAGTTGTAGTTTTGCAACAGCTGGAGGCACCCTGGTTGGAAAACACTAGTCTAGTGAAAGCTAATACAGCACATCTGGCATGGGCAGCCTTCAGCATAGTCTTATACAGTGTGCCTCATGTTGAAGAGCCACAGGTTGGGGGCCACAACTTCCTGTGTTGGCTCTTGCACTATTGGGCTGACCGGCGCCCCCTCTTGTCTTTGGTCGCAGTTGTATATCTTATTGTGTAGGAATACGTGGAGCAGCGGCCTGGTAATCGCTGGCTCCGTGCGCTCTCTGCTTCGGCTTTATTAAGGCTGATTGTAAAAGGTCAGAGAAGACAAGGAGTCTGTGATTTCCTCTGTACGGCCGCTTCCCAAAACTCATTTATTTGTCAGCGCTGAGGCCTGATTGGTGGCGGCCGAGCTCCCGGTCCGGGCTCCTCTGCCTGTAATCAGTCAAGTAAAGTGGGTCTGTCTGCACGCCGCGACTCCGCAGCCCCCCGCTTGTCACACCAGCGCCGCGCCATTCCATCTTTCCACTACCCTTATAGATCCGCACAGTGAGGGGTCGGTTCTTAAAGGGGAACTGCCCTTTATTCTTTTCCCAAAAACTTCAAAGGAGGATGTGAGATAACCGGAAATCACTGCGTCACAACAAAGAATGCAGCCATATCATCGTCACTACTCACCAACACCAAGAGCATCACTACTCACCAACACCAAGATGATCACTACTCGCCAACACTAAGACAATCACTACTCGCCAACACCATGACGATCCCTACTCGCCAACACCAAGACGATCACTACTCGTCATCACCTAGACGATCACTACTGGCCAACACCAAGACCATCACTACTGACCAACACCAAGAGGATCGCTACTCGCCAACACCAAGATGATCACTACTCGCCAACACCAAGACGATCACTACTCGCCAACACCAAGACGATCACTACTGGCCAACACCAAGACCATCACTACTCACCAACACCAAGACCATCACTACTCACCAACACCAAGACAATCACTACTCGCCAACACCAAGACAATCACTACTCGCCAACACCAAGACAATCACTACTCGCCAACACCAAGACAATCACTACTCACCAACACCAAGACGATCACTACTCGCCAACACCAAGACGATCACTACTGGCCAACACCAAGACCATCACTACTCACCAACACCAAGACCATCACTACTCACCAACACCAAGACAATCACTACTCGCCAACACCAAGACGATCACTACTGGCCAACACCAAGACCATCACTACTCACCAATACCAAGAGGATCGCTACTCGCCAACACCAAGATGATCACTATCGCCAACACCAAGACGATCACTACTCGCCAACACCAAGACGATCACTACACGCCAACACCAAGACGATCACTACTCACCAACACCAAGACGATCACTACTCACCATGACGATCACTACTCGGCAACACCAAGACGATCACTATTCGCCAAAACCTAGACGATCACTACTGGCCAACACCAAGACCATCACTACTCACCAACACCGAGAGGATCGCTACTCGCCAACACCAAGATGATCACTACTCGCCAACACCAAGACGATCACTACTCGCCAACACCAAGACGATCACTACTCGCCAACACCAAGACGATCACTACTCACCAACACCAAGACGATCACTACTCGCCAACACCAAGACGATCACTACTTACCAACACCATGACGATCACTACTCGACAACACTAAGACGATCACTACTCGCCAAAACCTAGACGATCACTAGTGGCCAACACCAAGACCATCACTACTCGCCAACACCAAGATGATCACTACTCGCCAACACCAAGATGATCACTACTTGCCAACACCAAGACGATCACTACTCGCCAACACCAAGACGATCACTACTCACCAACACCAAGATGATCACTACTCGCCAACACCAAGACGATCACTACTCGACAACACCAAGACGATCACTACTCGCCAACACCAAGATGATCACTACTCACCAACACCAAGACGATCACTACTCGCCAACACCATGACGATCACTACTCGCCAACACCAAGACGATCACTACTCGCCAACACCAAGACGATCACTACTCGCCAACACCAAGATGATCACTACTCACCAACACCAAGATGATCACTACTCGCCAACACCATGACGATCACTACTCACCAACACCAAGATGATCACTGCTCGCCAACACCAAGACGATCACTACTCGGCAACACCAAGACGATCACTACTCGGCAACACCAAGACGATCACTACTGGCCAACACCAAGACGATCACTACTCACCAACACCAAGACGATCACTACTCACCAACACCAAAATGATCACTACTCACCAACACCAAGAGGATCACTACTCGCCAACACCAAGTCGATCACTACTCCCCAACAACATGATCATCTCTACTCACCAACACCAATATGATCACTACTCGCCAACACCAAGACGATCACTACTGGCCAACACCAAGACGATCACTACTCACCAACACCAAGACGATCACTACTCACCAACACCAAAATGATCACTACTCACCAACACCAAGAGGATCACTACTCGCCAACACCAAGTCGATCACTACTCCCCAACAACATGATCATCTCTACTCGCCAACACCAAGACGATCACTACTCGCCAACACCAAGACGATCACTACTGGCCAACACCAAGACCATCACTACTCACCAACACCAAGACCATCACTACTCACCAACACCAAGACAATCACTACTCGCCAACACCAAGACGATCACTACTGGCCAACACCAAGACCATCACTACTCACCAATACCAAGAGGATCGCTACTCGCCAACACCAAGATGATCACTATCGCCAACACCAAGACGATCACTACTCGCCAACACCAAGACGATCACTACACGCCAACACCAAGACGATCACTACTCACCAACACCAAGACGATCACTACTCACCATGACGATCACTACTCGGCAACACCAAGACGATCACTATTCGCCAAAACCTAGACGATCACTACTGGCCAACACCAAGACCATCACTACTCACCAACACCGAGAGGATCGCTACTCGCCAACACCAAGATGATCACTACTCGCCAACACCAAGACGATCACTACTCGCCAACACCAAGACGATCACTACTCGCCAACACCAAGACGATCACTACTCACCAACACCAAGACGATCACTACTCGCCAACACCAAGACGATCACTACTTACCAACACCATGACGATCACTACTCGACAACACTAAGACGATCACTACTCGCCAAAACCTAGACGATCACTAGTGGCCAACACCAAGACCATCACTACTCGCCAACACCAAGATGATCACTACTCGCCAACACCAAGATGATCACTACTTGCCAACACCAAGACGATCACTACTCGCCAACACCAAGACGATCACTACTCACCAACACCAAGATGATCACTACTCGCCAACACCAAGACGATCACTACTCGACAACACCAAGACGATCACTACTCGCCAACACCAAGATGATCACTACTCACCAACACCAAGACGATCACTACTCGCCAACACCATGACGATCACTACTCGCCAACACCAAGACGATCACTACTCGCCAACACCAAGACGATCACTACTCGCCAACACCAAGATGATCACTACTCACCAACACCAAGATGATCACTACTCGCCAACACCATGACGATCACTACTCACCAACACCAAGATGATCACTGCTCGCCAACACCAAGACGATCACTACTCGGCAACACCAAGACGATCACTACTCGGCAACACCAAGACGATCACTACTGGCCAACACCAAGACGATCACTACTCACCAACACCAAGACGATCACTACTCACCAACACCAAAATGATCACTACTCACCAACACCAAGAGGATCACTACTCGCCAACACCAAGTCGATCACTACTCCCCAACAACATGATCATCTCTACTCACCAACACCAATATGATCACTACTCGCCAACACCAAGACGATCGCTACTTGCCAACACCATAAAGACAACACCCCTAAAAACAATAAATCTCTTAAATACCATACCTTTTAAGACCAAACCTCCGTAAAGACAGATACATTGTCAACTAATTCTTGAAAATGGCACCTGATCACAAGATACCAAGTTGGGGTCTCTTTTCTTGCCCCTCGTTCCTCATAATTCTCCCATAATTCTCCCCTGCTTCCACACCCTCCCCTTGTTCCTCTTCATTTCCCCTCATTCCTCCTCGTTTCCCCTCATCCTACCCCCTTGTTCCTCCTAGTCCCTCCTCGTTCCCCCTTGTTCCTCCTTGTTCCTCCTCATTTACCCTCATTCCTCCTCATTTACCCTCATTCCTCCTAGTTCCCCCTCTTTCCTTCTCGCTCCCCCACATTCCCCCACATTCCTCCTCATACCCCTAATTTCTCCTCATTCCTCCTCATTTCCCCTCATTTCTCCTCGTTCCCCCTCATTTCCCCTCGTTCCCCCTTGATCCTCTCATTCCTCTTCTTTCCCCCTCATTCCTCCTCATTTCCCTCGTCCTACCCTTGTTCCTCGTAGTCCCTCCTCATTCTGCCCCTTGTTCCTCCTGGTTCCTCCTCATTTACCCTCATTCCTCCTCATTTCCCCTCATTCCTCCCCATTTCCCCTCATTCCTTCTCGCTCCCCCACGTTCCCCCTCATTCCTCCTCGTACCCCCTCATTTCTCCTCATTCCCCCTCGTTCTCCCCCCCTTGTTCCTCCTTGTGCCCCTTCGTTCCCCCTCATTTCCCCTCATTCCTTCTCATTACCCCTAATTTCTCCTCGTTCTTCCCCCTCCCTTGTTCCTCCTCATTTCTCCTCATTCCCCTTCATTCCCCCTTGTTCCCCCTATTTTCCCTAATTTCCCCTCGTTCTTCCCCCCTTATTCCTCCTCGTTCCCCATCATTCCCCCTCATTCTCCCGCGTTTCCCCTCATTCCCCCTAGTTCTTACCCCCATATTCCTCCTTGTTTCTCCTCATTCCTCCTCGTTCTCCTTATTCCTCCTCATTCCCCCTTGTTCCTCCTTGTTCCCTCATGTTCTACCCCCCTTGTTCCTCCTTGTTCCCCCTTGTTCTTTCCCCCTTGTTCCTCCTCGTTCCCTCTTGTTCTTCCCCCCTTGTTCCTCCTAGTTTCCCCTTGTTCTTCCCCCCTTGTTCCTCCTCGTTCCCTCTTGTTCTTCCCCCCTTGTTCCTCCTAGTTTCCCCTTGTTCTTCCCCCCTTGTTCCTCCTCGTTCCCTCTTGTTCTACCCCCCTTGTTCCTCCTTGTTCCCCCTTGTTCTTTCCCCTTGTTCCTCCTCGTTCCCCCTTGTTCTTCCCCCCTTGTTCCTCCTCGTTCCCTCTTGTTCTTCCGCCCTTGTTCCTCCTCGTTCCTCCTTATTCCTCCTCGTTCCCCACGTTCCCTCTTATTTCTCCTCGCTCCTCCTCATTTCTCCTCGTTCTTCCCCCTTGTTCCTCCTCGTTCCCTCTTGTTCTTCCCCCCCTTGTTCCTCCTCATTCCCCCTTGTTCTTCCCCCCTTGTTCCTCCTCGTTCCCCCACGTTCCCTCTTATTTTTCCTCGCTCCTCCTCGTTTCTCCTCGTTCTTCCCCCCTTGTTCCCCCACATTCCCCCTCGTTCCTCCTTGTTCCTCCTAGTACCGCCTCGTCCTCCTCGTTCCTCCTTTTAGTCGCGTTATTTTGTCTTGGCCGCAGACGTCTACTAAACGCCATCGACTTTCCAGCTTCATCATTAATGGGAAATCAATGGGAAACAGAAAAGCAGAAAATGTCGCTCTGCTGGTGAAACATATTTTGCCCGGTTAACGGATAAATACATAATTAACAAATAGTGGGCCGAGAGACTCCACCGCCCATCGATTGCCCATAATGTCTGCGCCCCAGCAGCAGGCGCTCCGAGCCGCAGAGCCAAATAACGTCCGCTCCCCATACATACCGCGCTGCTCACTTATTCTAATATTGATGGATTACTCCGGCGCCCGGGGAGTCGAGCTGTGCGTCCGGCAGCGATCTGTGCGCTAATGTCACGTAGAGCGAAGCCGAATTATACACTGTGACCTCTAGAGCAGCATTCCCAAACCTGACGCTCTCCAGCTGCTGCAAAACTGCAACTTCCAGCATGCCGAAGGCTGTCAGAGCATGCTGGGAATTGTAGTTTTGCAACAGCTGGAAGGATGGAGGATGGGGTATACTGCGCTATATACTACTGAGATGCCTATATTAGTATATACTGCAGAACATTCTATGTAAACTGGGATTATTTCCATCGCCCGTATCCACAGATCCCTCTGGTCTTCTCTGCACTGTCAGCGCTGTTTGGCGGTTTAGTCAGAAATTTGTGTTAAATAGAAGGAAATAGAGAATTATTGTATTTGATGGTCTAGATGTTATAGGGTTAAACGGAGATAACACAGGATCCACCATTCACTATACGTAACATTCAAAGCTCACCTACTCCCCCTTCCTGAACTCTGACCGGTCAAAGGTCACAGAGCATGCCCACAACACTCTTCTATAGAAGACAATAGATGATGGTCATAGAACATGCCCACTACACTCTCCTACTGACGTCAATAGGTGATGGGCACAGCTTACCTCCTCCTCTCCCTGCACAAACCCCTGTATAAGTCACATAAGTGGCATGCCCACAACACTCTTTTTGCAGTCAACAGGCGATGGGCACAGTTCCCCTCCTCCCTCTACCTGCACAGGTCACAGAGCATGCCCACTACACTCTTCCATAGAAGACAATAGGTGATGGTCACAGCTCCCCTCCTCTCTTTCTCCCTCCACTCTGACCTCTGCACCGGTCACAGAGCATGCCCACTACAATCTCTTACTGACGTCAATAGTTAATGGGCAAAGCTTACCTCCTCCTCTCCCTACACAAAGTCACAGTATAAGTCACAGAGCATGCCCACAACATTCTCCCATAAAAGTCAATAGGTGATGGTCACTGCTCACCTCCTCCCACTCCCTGCACACCCACAACACTTTCCCATAGAAGACAATACGTGATGGTCCTGCATGAGTCACAAACCCCTGCATAAGTCACATGGCATGCCAACATCAATCGCCCATTGAAGTCAATAAATGATGGGCACAGTTCCCCTCCCCCTCTCATAATGACCTATACATAGATCACAGAGCACGCCCACAATATTCTTTACAGAAATTAAATAGGCGATGGTCACAGCTCCCCCACCTCCCTGCACTATCACCTATTCACAGGTCACAGAGCATGCCCACAACACTGTCCCCTAAGAGTTAATCAGTCAGCTCATGACTGCAGTTTCCTATGGTGCATGTGCAATATTTTCTTGCATATATTGCATATAAAAAATTTCAAGTATTGGCAACCAGGGTGCCTACAGCTATTGCAAAACTACAACTCCCAACATGCCCGGACAACCAACGGCTGACCGGGCATGCTGGGCATTGTAGTTTTGTAACAGCTGGAGGCACCCTGGTTGGAGAACTGTATTAGATGCTGTAAGACCTTACGTCCCCTCTCATGTCCGTATACAGATAGATGTCAGTGGTGAGGATGGTGAGTGTCGGGCGTACTCCATCCCGCACATCACCATTCGTCTTCCTTAGATCCATTGATTCCAGGCGTCAGCTGTGATTTCTCACCTGGAGACAGAACGTCGGGGGGCCGGGGGGGCGGAGGACGGAACGTTGTCTTGAAAAATTAATCCTCCGAGACAATGTCATCCTTCTCATGTGGAGGAGCGCGCCGAGGCCGTATAATGGTCGCACTGGCAATTTCGACTGGGCTGAAACAAATAGCGCAGCATCTCACGAGTAATCTGTCGGCTGTCACGGCGCGCGTCTCCTCTCATCTACGGGGAACTGTTCGCAGTCAGGACGCGTCGGGGTTCTTGTTGTTCTTCTTGCTTTGATTATTATCACAACTATTTTCTATTAATCTTGTTGGGTGGAGGAGGAGATCAGTTCTAGGTGTCAGGAGGATCGGTGGAGTCTACGTGCTGCCCACTAAACCAAATAATATCATAAATGCTCCCCTGCATTCAGTGCCTGCTCTCCCCTGCACCCAGTGCCTGCTCTCCCCTGCACCCAGTGCCTACCCTCCTCTGCACCCAGTGACTGTGCTCCCCTGCACCAAGTGCCTACCCTCCCCTGCACCCATTGACTGTGCTCCCCTGCACCCAGTGCCTGCCCTCCCTGCACCCAGTGCCTGCTCTCCCCTGCACCCATTGACTGTGCCCCCTGCACCCATTGACTGTGCTCCCCTGCACCCAGTGACTGTGCTCCCCTGCACCCAGTGACTGTGCTCCCCTGCACCCAGTGACTGTGCTCCCCTGCACCCAGTGACTGTGCTCCCCTGCAACCATTGACTGTGCTCCCCGGCACCCAGTGCCTGTGCTCCCCTGCACTCAGTGACTGTTTTCCCCTGCACCAAGTGCCTACCCTCCCCTGCACCCATTGACTGTGCTCCCCTGCACCCAGTGCCTGCCCTCCCTGCACCCAGTGCCTGCTCTCCCCTGCACCCATTGACTGTGCCCCCTGCACCCATTGACTGTGCTCCCCTGCACCCAGTGACTGTGCTCCCCTGCACCCAGTGACTGTGCTCCCCTGCACCCAGTGACTGTGCTCCCCTGCACCCAGTGACTGTGCTCCCCTGCACCCAGTGACTGTGCTCCCCTGCAACCATTGACTGTGCTCCCCTGCACCCAGTGACTGTGCTCCCCTGCACCCAGTGACTGTGCTCCCCTGTACCCAGTGACTGTGCTCCCCTGCACCCAGAGCCTGTGCTCCTCTACACCCAGTGCCTGCCCTCCCTGCACCCAGTGCCTGCCCTCCCTGCACCCAGTGCCTGCATTCCCCTGCACCCAGTGCCTGTGCTCCCCTACACCCAGTGCCTGCCCTCCCCTGCAACCAGTGCCTGCGCTCCCCTGCACCCATTGACTGTGCTCCCCTGCACCGAGTGACTGTGCTCCCCTGCACCCAGTGACTGCCCACCCCTGCACCCAGTGCCTGCGCTCCCCTGCACCCATTGACTGTGCTCCCCTGCACCGAGTGACTGTGCTCCCCTGCACCCAGTGACTGCCCACCCCTGCACCCAGTGCCTGCGCTCCCCTGCACCCAGTGCCTGTGCTCCCCTGCACCCAGTGCCTGCGCTCCCTGCACCCAGTGCCTGCCCTCCCTGTACCCAGTGCCTGCGCTCCCCTGCACCCATTGACTGTGCTCCCCTGCACCGAGTGACTGCGCTCCCCTGCACCCAATGCCTGCCCTCCCCTACACCCAGTGACTGCCCTCCCCTGCACCCAGTGACTGCCCTCCCCTGCACCCAGTGCCTGCCCTCCCCTGCACCCAGTGCCTGTGCTCCCCTGCACCCAGTGCCTGCCCTCTCTGCACCCAGTGCCTGCACTCACCTGCACCCATTGACTGTGCTCCCCTGCACCGAGTGACTGCGCTCCCCTGCACCCAGTGCCTGCCCTCCCCTGCACCCAATGACTGCGCTCCCCTGCACCCAGTGACTGACCTCCCCTGCATCCAGTGCCTGCCCTCCCCTGCACCCAGTGCCTGCCCTCCCCTGCACCCAGTGCCTGCCCTCCCCTGCACCCAGTGCCTGTCCTCCCCTGCAACCAATGCCTGTCCTCCCCTGCACCCAATGACTGCCCTCCCCTCTACCCAGTGACTGCCTTAATTGTAATATTATCCTGTCCTCCTGATGTATTCAGTATTAGTATAGTAGTATTATCCTGTCCTCCTGATGTATTCAGTATTAGTATAGTAGTATTATCCTGTCCTCCTGATGTATTCATTATTAGTATAGTAGTATTATCCTGTCCTCCTGATGTATTCAGTATTAGTATTGTAGTATTATCCTGTCCTCCTGATGTATTCAGTATTAGTATTGTAGTAT
Source organism: Hyla sarda (assembly GCF_029499605.1). Lineage (NCBI taxonomy): Eukaryota > Metazoa > Chordata > Amphibia > Anura > Hylidae > Hyla > Hyla sarda. The sequence goes on from NC_079197.1 coordinate 1,544,542, forward strand.
TATCCTGTCCTCCTGATGTATTCATTATTAGTATAGTAGTATTATCCTGTCCTCCTGATGTATTCAGTATTAGTATTGTAGTATTATCCTGTCCTCCTGATGTATTCAGTATTAGTATAGTAATATTATCCTGTCCTCCTGATGTATTCAGTATTAGTATTGTAGTATTATCCTGTCCTCCTGATGTATTCAGTATTAGTATTGTAGTATTATCCCCTCCTCCTGATGTATTCAGTATTAGTATAGTAGTATTATCCTGTCCTCCTGATGTATTCAGTATTAGTATAGTAGTATTATCCTGTCCTCCTGGTGTATTCAGTATTAGTATTGTTGTATTATTCTGTCCTCCTGATGTATTCAGTATTAGTATTGTAGTATTATCCTGTCCTCCTGATGTATTCAGTATTAGTATAGTAGTATTATCCTGTCCTCCTGATGTATTCAGTATTAGTATAGTAGTATTATCCTGTCCTCCTGATGTATTCATTATTAGTATAGTAGTATTATCCTGTCCTCCTGATGTATTCAGTATTAGTATTGTAGTATTATCCTGTCCTCCTGATGTATTCAGTATTAGTATAGTAATATTATCCTGTCCTCCTGATGTATTCAGTATTAGTATTGTAGTATTATCCTGTCCTCCTGATGTATTCAGTATTAGTATTGTAGTATTATCCTGTCCTCCTGATGTATTCAGTATTAGTATTGTAGTATTATCCTGTCCTCCTGATGTATTCAGTATTAGTATTGTAGTATTATCCCCTCCTCCTGATGTATTCAGTATTAGTATAGTAGTATTATCCTGTCCTCCTGATGTATTCGGTATTAGTATTGTAATATTATCCTGTCCTCCTGATGTATTCGGTATTAGTATAGTAGTATTATCCTGTCCTCCTGATGTATTCGGTATTAGTATTGTAGTATTATCCTGTCCTCCTGATGTATTCAGTATTAGTATAGTAATATTATCCTGTCCTCCTGATGTATTCAGTATTAGTATTGTAGTATTATCCTGTCCTCCTGATGTATTCAGTATTAGTATTGTAGTATTATCCTGTCCTCCTGATGTATTCAGTATTAGTATAGTAATATTATCCTGTCCTCCTGGTGTATTCAGTATTAGTATTGTAGTATTATCCTGTCCTCCTGATGTATTCAGTATTAGTATTGTAGTATTATCCTGTCCTCCTGATGTATTCAGTATTAGTATTGTAGTATTATCCTGTCCTCCTGATGTATTCAGTATTAGTATTGTAGTATTATCCTGTCCTCCTGGTGTATTCAGTATTAGTATTGTAGTATTATCCTGTCCTCCTGATGTATTCAATATTAGTATTGCAGTATTATCCTGTCCTCCTGGTGTATTCAGTATTAGTATTGTAGTATTATCCTGTCCTCCTGATGTATTCAGTATTAGTATTGTAGTATTATCCTGTCCTCCTGATGTATTCAGTATTAGTATTGTAGTATTATCCTGTCCTCCTGATGTATTCAGTATTAGTATTGTAGTATTATCCTGTCCTCCTGATGTATTCAGTATTAGTATTGTAGTATTATCCTGTCCTCCTGATGTATTCAGTATTAGCATTGTAGTATTATCCTGTCCTCCTGATGTATTCAGTATTAGTATTGTAGTATTATCCTGTCCTCCTGATGTATTCAGTATTAGTATTGTAGTATTATCCTGTCCTCCTGATGTATTCAGTATTAGTATTGTAGTATTATCCTGTCCTCCTGATGTATTCAGTATTAGCATTGTAGTATTATCCTGTCCTCCTGATGTATTCAGTATTAGTATTGTAGTATTATCCTGTCCTCCTGATGTATTCAGTATTAGTATTGTAGTATTTTCCCCTCCTCCTGATGTATTCAGTATTAGTATTGTAGTATTATCCTGTCCTCCTGATGTATTCAGTATTAGTATTGTAGTATTATCCTGTCCTCCTGATGTATTCAGTATTAGTATTGTAGTATTATCCTGTCCTCCTGATGTATTCAGTATTAGTATTGTAGTATTATCCTGTCCTCCTGATGTATTCAGTATTAGCATTGTAGTATTATCCTGTCCTCCTGATGTATTCAGTATTAGTATTGTAGTATTATCCTGTCCTCCTGATGTATTCAGTATTAGTATTGTAGTATTATCCCCTCCTCCTGATGTATTCAGTATTAGTATTGTAGTATTATCCTGTCCTCCTGATGTATTCAGTATTAGTATTGTAGTATTATCCTGTCCTCCTGATGTATTCAGTATTAGTATTGTAGTATTATCCTGTCCTCCTGATGTATTCAGTATTAGTATTGTAGTATTATCCTGTCCTCCTGATGTATTCAGTATTAGTATTGTAGTATTATCCTGTCCTCCTGGTGTATTCAGTATTAGTATTGTAGTATTATCCTGTCCTCCTGATGTATTCAGTATTAGTATTGTAGTATTATCCTGTCCTCCTGGTGTATTCAGTATTAGTATTGTAGTATTATCCTGTCCTCCTGATGTATTCAGTATTAGTATTGTAGTATTATCCTGTCCTCCTGATGTATTCAGTATTAGTATTGTAGTATTATCCTGTCCTCCTGATGTATTCAGTATTAGTATTGTAGTATTATCCTGTCCTCCTAGTGTATTCAGTATTAGTATTGTAGTATTATCCTGTCCTCCTGATGTATTCAGTATTAGTATTGTAGTATTATCCTGTCCTCCTGATGTATTCAGTATTAGTATTGTAGTATTATCCTGTCCTCCTGGTGTATTCAGTATTAGTATTGTAGTATTATCCTGTCCTCCTGATGTATTCAGTATTAGTATTGTAGTATTATCCTGTCCTCCTGGTGTATTCAGTATTAGTATTGTAGTATTATCCTGTCCTCCTGATGTATTCAGTATTAGTATTGTAGTATTATCCTGTCCTCCTGATGTATTCAGTATTAGTATTGTAGTATTATCCTGTCCTCCTGATGTATTCAGTATTAGTATTGTAGTATTATCCTGTCCTCCTAGTGTATTCAGTATTAGTATTGTAGTATTATCCTGTCCTCCTGATGTATTCAGTATTAGTATTGTAGTATTATCCTGTCCTCCTGATGTATTCAGTATTAGTATTGTAGTATTATCCTGTCCTCCTGATGTATTCAGTATTAGTATTGTAGTATTATCCTGTCCTCCTGATGTATTCAGTATTAGTATTGTAGTATTATCCTGTCCTCCTGATGTATTCAGTATTAGTATTGTAGTATTATCCTGTCCTCCTGGTGTATTCAGTATTAGTATTGTAGTATTATCCTGTCCTCCTGATGTATTCAGTATTAGTATTGTAGTATTATCCTGTCCTCCTGATGTATTCAGTATTAGTATTGTAGTATTATCCTGTCCTCCTGATGTATTCAGTATTAGTATTGTAGTATTATCCTGTCCTCCTGTTTATACTTGCCCACAGGTCCCCATGTGTCCGTATACTAAAACATATTCATGAATTCTCATGTCTCCCAGACGGTTTTATCATATGTTTCTATATGTATCCTTTATACATCGCATTCAAGCACTTAATTTGCTCAATTGCTAAACATGTTCATTATCATGTTACATTTAGTTACGGGCTAAACTCTCATGTGTATGAATATATTTATTTGCAAGTTTGGACTTTTAGGTGGTAATTCACAACATGCGCTTTTTGCTATATGACAGGCTAATTCACAACATGCGCTTTTTGTTATATGACAGGCTAATTACCCGACAGGCTAATATCCCACTAGCGGCCGCTGCACTATTACACTGCATTGTTCGCATACATCGTATGCCTTTACACTTAGCATGTATTGACATACGGGTCACGCATGGGTTAATCGGCCATCTTTTTTCACCTAGTCAGTTCTTACCTGGCCGCACCTTCTTTTTTCTTGACTACCTTCCCTATGCCACGTCACATCCTGTTGGACGGAGGCGGGGAGTTTTTTCCACGGTGGGACCCGACCATATGCCAGAGGGTATTTAAACCCCCGTGTGACTAGGTACCAACGCCATGACTAAGAGCAACTGCTCGAAACGCGTCTGCGTTTCACCCCCCCCCCTTGTTTTTAGTGACATGTCACTCGTCACCTCTGTGGCGACTTTCCATGTTTTAATTGGTTAACATTAAAGGTTAAGTTTTATTGGATTATCTACCCAGGAGCTGGACCCCTTCTATTTTCCTCCATTGTAGTATTATCCTGTCCTCCTGATGTATTCAGTATTAGTATTGTAGTATTATCCTGTCCTCCTGGTGTATTCAGTATTAGTATTGTAGTATTATCCTCTCCTCCTGATGTATTCAGTATTAGTATTGTAGTATTATGCTGTCCTCCTGATGTATTCAGTATTAGTATTGTAGTATTATCCTCTCCTCCTGATGTATTCAGTATTAGTATTGTAGTATTATCCTGTCCTCCTGATGTATTCAGTATTAGTATTGTAGTATTATCCTGTCCTCCTGATGTATTCAGTATTAGTATTGTAGTATTATCCTGTCCTCCTGATGTATTCAGTATTAGTATTGTAGTATTATCCTGTCCTCCTGATGTATTCAGTATTAGTATTGTAGTATTATCCCCTCCTCCTGGTGTATTCAGTATTAGTATTGTAGTATTATCCCCTCCTCCTGATGTATTCAGTATTAGTATTGTAGTATTATCCTGTCCTCCTGGTGTATTCAGTATTAGTATTGTAGTATTATCCTGTCCTCCTGATGTATTCAGTATTAGTATTGTAGTATTATCCCCTCCTCCTGGTGTATTCAGTATTAGTATTGTAGTATTATCCTGTCCTCCTGATGTATTCAGTATTAGTATTGTAGTATTATCCTGTCCTCCTGATGTATTCAGTATTAGTATTGTAGTATTATCCTGTCCTCCTAGTGTATTCAGTATTAGTATTGTAGTATTATCCTGTCCTCCTGATGTATTCAGTATTAGTATTGCAGTATTATCCTGTCCTCCTGGTGTATTCAGTATTAGTATTGTAGTATTATCCTGTCCTCCTGATGTATTCAGTATTAGTATTGTAGTATTATCCTGTCCTCCTGGTGTATTCATTATTAGTATTGTAGTATTATCCTGTCCTTCTGATGTATTCAGTATTAGTATTGTAGTATTATCCTGTCCTCCTGGTGTATTCAGTATTAGTATTGTAGTATTATCCTGTCCTCCTGATGTATTCATTATTAGTATTGTAGTATTATCCTGTCCTCCTGATGTATTCATTATTAGTATAGTAGTATTATCCTGTCCTCCTGATGTATTCAGTATTAGTATTGTAGTATTATCCTGTCCTCCTGGTGTATTCATTATTAGTATAGTAGTATTATCCTGTCCTTCTGATGTATTCAGTATTAGTATTGTAGTATTATCCTGTCCTCCTGGTGTATTCAGTATTAGTATTGTAGTATTATCCCCTCCTCCTGATGTATTCAGTATTAGTATTGTAGTATTATCCTGTCCTCCTGATGTATTCAGTATTAGTATTGTAGTATTATCCCCTCCTCCTGATGTATTCAGTATTAGTATAGTAATATTATCCTGTCCTCCTGATGTATTCATTATTAGTATTGTAGTATTATCCTGTCCTCCTGATGTATTCAGTATTAGTATTGTAGTATTATCCTGTCCTCCTGATGTATTCAGTATTAGTATTGTAGTATTATCCTGTCCTCCTGGTTTATTCAGTATTAGTATTGTAGTATTATCCTGTCCTCCTGATGTATTCAGTATTAGTATTGTAGTATTATCCTGTCCTCCTGGTTTATTCAGTATTAGTATTGTAGTATTATCCTGTCCTCCTGATGTATTCAGTATTAGTATTGTAGTATTATCCTGTCCTCCTGATGTATTCAGTATTAGTATTGTAGTATTATCCTGTCCTCCTGATGTATTCAGTATTAGTATTGTAGTATTATCCTGTCCTCCTGGTTTATTCAGTATTAGTATTGTAGTATTATCCTGTCCTCCTGATGTATTCAGTATTAGTATTGTAGTATTATCCTGTCCTCCTGATGTATTCGTTATTAGTATTGTAGTATTATCCTCTCCTCCTGATGTATTCAGTATTAGTATTGTAGTATTATCCTGTCCTCCTGATGTATTCAGTATTAGTATTGTAGTATTATCCTCTCCTCCTGATGTATTCAGTATTAGTATTGTAGTTTTATCCTGTCCTCCTGGTGTATTCAGTATTAGTATTGTAGTATTATCCCCTCCTCCTGATGTATTCAGTATTAGTATTGTAGTATTATCCTGTCCTCCTGGTGTATTCAGTATTAGTATTGTAGTATTATCCTGTCCTCCTGGTGTATTCAGTATTAGTATTGTAGTATTATCCTGTCCTCCTGATGTATTCAGTATTAGTATTGTAGTATTATCCTGTCCTCCTGATGTATTCAGTATTAGTATTGTAGTATTATCCTGTCCTCCTGATGTATTCATTATTAGTATTGTAGTATTATCCTGTCCTCCTGATGTATTCAGTATTAGTATAGTAGTATTATCCTGTCCTCCTGATGTATTCAGTATTAGTATTGTAGTATTATCCTGTCCTCCTGATGTATTCATTATTAGTATTGTAGTATTATCCTGTCCTCCTGATGTATTCATTATTAGTATAGTAGTATTATCCTGTCCTCCTGATGTATTCAGTATTAGTATTGTAGTATTATCCTGTCCTCCTGATGTATTCAGTATTAGTATTGTAGCATTATCCTCTCCTCCTGATGTATTCAGTATTAGTATTGTAGTATTATCCTGTCCTCCTGATGTATTCATTATTAGTATAGTAGTATTATCCTGTCCTCCTGATGTATTCATTATTAGTATAGTAGTATTATCCTGTCCTCCTGATGTATTCAGTATTAGTATTGTAGTATTATCCTGTCCTCCTGATGTATTCAGTATTAGTATTGTAGTATTATCCTGTCCTCCTGATGTATTCAGTATTAGTATTGTAGTATTATCCTGTCCTCCTGATGTATTCATTATTAGTATAGTAGTATTATCCTGTCCTCCTGATGTATTCATTATTAGTATTGTAGTATTATCCTGTCCTCCTGATGTATTCAGTATTAGTATTGTAGTATTATCCTGTCCTCCTGATGTATTCAGTATTAGTATTGTAGTATTATCCTGTCCTCCTTATGTATTCAGTATTAGTATTGTAGTATTATCCTGTCCTCCTGATGTATTCAGTATTAGTATTGTAGTATTATCCTGTCCTCCTGGTTTATTCAGTATTAGTATTGTAGTATTATCCTGTCCTCCTGATGTATTCAGTATTAGTATTGTAGTATTATCCTGTCCTCCTGATGTATTCGTTATTAGTATTGTAGTATTATCCTGTCCTCCTGATGTATTCATTATTAGTATAGTAGTATTATCCTGTCCTCCTGATGTATTCATTATTAGTATAGTAGTATTATCCTGTCCTCCTGATGTATTCAGTATTAGTATTGTAGTATTATCCTGTCCTCCTGATGTATTCAGTATTAGTATTGTAGTATTATCCTGTCCTCCTGATGTATTCAGTATTAGTATTGTAGTATTATCCTGTCCTCCTGATGTATTCAGTATTAGTATTGTAGTATTATCCTGTCCTCCTGATGTATTCAGTATTAGTATTGTAGTATTATCCTGTCCTCCTGATGTATTCAGTATTAGTATTGTAGCATTATCCTTTCCTCCTGATGTATTCAGTATTAGTATTGTAGTATTATCCTGTCCTCCTGGTGTATTCAGTATTAGTATTGTAGTATTATCCCCTCCTCCTGATGTATTCAGTATTAGTATTGTAGTATTATCCTGTCCTCCTGGTGTATTCAGTATTAGTATTGTAGTATTATCCTGTCCTCCTGGTGTATTCAGTATTAGTATTGTAGTATTATCCTGTCCTCCTGATGTATTCAGTATTAGTATTGTAGTATTATCCTGTCCTCCTGATGTATTCAGTATTAGTATTGTAGTATTATCCTGTCCTCCTGATGTATTCATTATTAGTATTGTAGTATTATCCTGTCCTCCTGATGTATTCAGTATTAGTATTGTAGTATTATACTGTCCTCCTGATGTATTCATTATTAGTATTGTAGTATTATCCTGTCCTCCTGATGTATTCATTATTAGTATAGTAGTATTATCCTGTCCTCCTGATGTATTCAGTATTAGTATTGTAGTATTATCCTGTCCTCCTGATGTATTCAGTATTAGTATTGTAGCATTATCCTCTCCTCCTGATGTATTCAGTATTAGTATTGTAGTATTATCCTGTCCTCCTGATGTATTCAGTATTAGTATTGTAGTATTATCCTGTCCTCCTGATGTATTCAGTATTAGTATTGTAGTATTATCCTGTCCTCCTAGTGTATTCAGTATTAGTATTGTAGTATTATCCTGTCCTCCTGATGTATTCAGTATTAGTATTGTAGTATTATCCTGTCCTCCTGATGTATTCAGTATTAGTATTGTAGTATTATCCTGTCCTCCTGATGTATTCAGTATTAGTATTGTAGTATTATCCTGTCCTCCTGGTTTATTCAGTATTAGTATTGTAGTATTATCCTGTCCTCCTGATGTATTCAGTATTAGTATTGTAGTATTATCCTGTCCTCCTGATGTATTCGTTATTAGTATTGTAGTATTATCCTGTCCTCCTGATGTATTCATTATTAGTATAGTAGTATTATCCTGTCCTCCTGATGTATTCATTATTAGTATAGTAGTATTATCCTGTCCTCCTGATGTATTCAGTATTAGTATTGTAGTATTATCCTGTCCTCCTGATGTATTCATTATTAGTATAGTAGTATTATCCTGTCCTCCTGATGTATTCAGTATTAGTATTGTAGTATTATCCTGTCCTCCTGGTGTATTCGGTATTAGCATTGTAGTATTATCCTGTCCTCATGATGTATTCGGTATTAGTATTGTAGTATTATCCTGTCCTCCTGATGTATTCGGTATTAGTATTGTAGTATTATCCTGTCCTCCTGATGTATTCAGTATTAGTATTGTAGCATTATCCTCTCCTCCTGATGTATTCAGTATTAGTATTGTAGTATTATCCTGTCCTCCTGGTGTATTCAGTATTAGTATAGTAGTATTATCCTGTCCTCCTGGTGTATTCAGTATTAGTATTGTAGTATTATCCTGTCCTCCTGATGTATTCAGTATTAGTATTGTAGTATTATCCTGTCCTCCTGGTGTATTCGGTATTAGCATTGTAGTATTATCCTGTCCTCATGATGTATTCGGTATTAGTATTGTAGTATTATCCTGTCCTCCTGATGTATTCGGTATTAGTATTGTAGTATTATCCTGTCCTCCTGATGTATTCAGTATTAGTATTGTAGCATTATCCTCTCCTCCTGATGTATTCAGTATTAGTATAGTAGTATTATCCTGTCCTCCTGATGTATTCAGTATTAGTATTGTAATATTATCCTGTCCTCCTGATGTATTCAGTATTGTAATATTACCCTGTCCTCCTTGTGTATTCAGTATTAGTATTGTAGTATTATCCTGTCCTCCTGATGTATTCAGTATTAGTATTGTAGTATTATCCTGTCCTCCTGATGTATTCAGTATTAGTATTGTAGTATTATCCTGTCCTCCTGGTGTATTCAGTATTAGTATTGTAGTATTATCCTGTCCTCCTGATGTATTCAGTATTAGTATTGTAGTATTATCCTGTCCTCCTGATGTATTCAGTATTAGTATTGTAGTATTATCCTGTCCTCCTGATGTATTCAGTATTAGTATTGTAGTATTATCCTGTCCTCCTAGTGTATTCAGTATTAGTATTGTAGTATTATCCTGTCCTCCTGATGTCTTCAGTATTAGTATTGTAGTATTATCCTGTCCTCCTGATGTATTCAGTATTAGTATTGTAGTATTATCCTGTCCTCCTGATGTATTCAGTATTAGTATTGTAGTATTATCCCGTCCGCCTGATGTATTCAGTATTAGTATTGTAGTATTATCCTGTCCTCCTGGTGTATTCAGTATTAGTATTGTAGTATTATCCTGTCCTCCTGATGTATTCAGTATTAGTATTGTAGTATTATCCTGTCCTCCTGATGTATTCAGTATTAGTATAGTAGTATTATCCTGTCCTCCTGATGTATTCAGTATTAGTATTGTAGTATTATCCTGTCCTCCTGGTGTATTCAGTATTAGTATTGTAGTATTATCCTGTCCTCCTGATGTATTCAGTATTAGTATTGTAGTATTATCCTGTCCTCCTGGTGTATTCGGTATTAGCATTGTAGTATTATCCTGTCCTCATGATGTATTCGGTATTAGTATTGTAGTATTATCCTGTCCTCCTGATGTATTCGGTATTAGTATTGTAGTATTATCCTGTCCTCCTGATGTATTCAGTATTAGTATTGTAGCATTATCCTCTCCTCCTGATGTATTCAGTATTAGTATAGTAGTATTATCCTGTCCTCCTGATGTATTCATTATTAGTATTGTAATATTATCCTGTCCTCCTGGTGTATTCAGTATTAGTATTGTAATATTATCCTGTCCTCCTGATGTATTCAGTATTGTAATATTACCCTGTCCTCCTTGTGTATTCAGTATTAGTATTGTAGTATTATCCTGTCCTCCTGATGTATTCAGTATTAGTATTGTAGTATTATCCTGTCCTCCTGATGTATTCAGTATTAGTATTGTAGTATTATCCTGTCCTCCTGGTGTATTCAGTATTAGTATTGTAGTATTATCCTGTCCTCCTGATGTATTCAGTATTAGTATTGTAGTATTATCCTGTCCTCCTGATGTATTCAGTATTAGTATTGTAGTATTATCCTGTCCTCCTGATGTATTCAGTATTAGTATTGTAGTATTATCCTGTCCTCCTAGTGTATTCAGTATTAGTATTGTAGTATTATCCTGTTCTCCTGATGTATTCAGTATTAGTATTGTAGTATTATCCTGTCCTCCTGATGTATTCAGTATTAGTATTGTAGTATTATCCTGTCCTCCTGATGTATTCAGTATTAGTATTGTAGTATTATCCCGTCCGCCTGATGTATTCAGTATTAGTATTGTAGTATTATCCTGTCCTCCTGATGTATTCAGTATTAGTATTGTAGTATTATCCTGTCCTCCTGGTGTATTCAGTATTAGTATTGTAGTATTATCCTGTCCTCCTGATGTATTCAGTATTAGTATTGTAGTATTATCCTGTCCTCCTGATGTATTCAGTATTAGTATTGTAGTATTATCCCCTCCTCCTGATGTATTCAGTATTAGTATTGTAGTATTATCCTGTCCTCCTGATGTATTCAGTATTAGTATTGTAGTATTATCCTGTCCTCCTGATGTATTCAGTATTGTAATATTACCCTGTCCTCCTTGTGTATTCAGTATTAGTATTGTAGTATTATCCTGTCCTCCTGATGTATTCAGTATTAGTATTGTAGTATTATCCCCTCCTCCTGATGTATTCAGTATTAGTATTGTAGCATTATCCTGTCCTCCTGATGTATTCAGTATTAGTATTGTAGTATTATCCTGTCCTCCTGATGTATTCAGTATTAGTATTGTAGTATTATCCTGTCCTCCTGATGTATTCAGTATTAGTATAGTAGTATTATCCTGTCCTCCTGATGTATTCAGTATTAGTATTGTAGTATTATCCTGTCCTCCTGGTGTATTCAGTATTAGTATTGTAGTATTATCCTGTCCTCCTGATGTATTCAGTATTAGTATTGTAGTATTATCCTGTCCTCCTGATGTATTCAGTATTAGTATTGTAGTATTATCCTGTCCTCCTGATGTATTCAGTATTAGTATTGTAGTATTATCCTGTCCTCCTGGTGTATTCAGTATTAGTATTGTAGTATTATCCTGTCCTCCTGGTGTATTCAGTATTAGTATTGTAGTATTATCCTGTCCTCCTGATGTATTCAGTATTAGTATTGTAGCATTATCCTGTCCTCCTGATGTATTCAGTATTAGTATTTCAGTATTATCCTGTCCTCCTGATGTATTCAGTATTAGTATTTCAGTATTATCCTGTCCTCCTGATGTATTCAGTATTAGTATTTCAGTATTATCCTGTCACTATATGGAGGTAATGGTGGTGGTCATGGTGTGGCGGAATTATTTCTTGTATAGTGCTGTTATTGGTGATACCGGGCTGTGTAGACACCTAAGGCCTTACAAACCCTGTAACTCTCCAGCTGTTACAAAACTACAACTCCCAGCGTGCACAGGTAGCTGTTGGTTGTCTGGGGGCATGCTGGTAGTTGTAGTTGTACAACAGCTGGAGAGCCATAGGTGGAGATACGCTGCTTTATGTGAACACTGTGGAAGGAGAAGTTATTTCAGGCGGTGGCAGAACTTATGGCGGGTTTCTCCCTCCTCTTATTTATGCGTCCTCATGATGACTTCTCCTCCACCTGAAATGAAACATTACAGAATCTTCGCATCATCCATTCTGGTGAAGTGAACAGCGCCGCTTCATATTCCGAATAATCTATTTTTTGGGTTCTCTTTGCCTCTAGAATTGGAAATGAAGCAGAGTCTGCATAATAAACAGCCGCTCACCATTAGGGATCGGGCCGCACACAAGAAGCATCGCCCTGATGTCCCTGACCGCCGTGCTGAAATATCTCATCTCCTTATATAGTATATACAGAGGACACTACAATAATACCGTATATAGAGAACACTAAAACAATACCGTATATACAGAGAACACTACAACAATATTGTATATAGAGAAGGTTACAACAATACCGCATGCCGAGAACACTACAACAATACCGCATATAGAGAACACTACAACAATACCGCATATAGAGATCACTACAACAATACCGCATATAGAAAACACGACAACAACACCGCATATAGAGATCACTACAACAATACCGCATATAGAGAACACTACAACAATACTGCATATAGAGAACACTACAACAATACCGCATATAGAAAACACAACAACAACACCGCATATAGAGAACACTACAACAATACCGCATATAGAAAACACGACAACAACACCGCATATAGAGATCACTACAACAATACCGCATATAGAGAACACTACAACAATACCGCATATAGAGAACACTACAACAATACCGCATATAGAAAACACGACAACAACACCGCATATAGAGAACACTACAACAATACCGCATATAGAGATCACTACAACAATACCGCATATAGAGATCACTACAACAATACCGCATATAGAGATCACTACAACAATACCGCATATAGAGAACACTACAACAATACCGCAGATAGAGAACACTACAACAATACCGCATGTAGAAAACACGACAACAACACCGCATATAGAGAACACTATAACAATACCGCATATAGAGATCACTACAACAATACCGCATATAGAGATCACTACAACAATACCGCATATAGAGAACACTACAACAATACCGCATATAGAGAACACTACAACAATACCGCATATAGAGATCACTACAACAATACCGCATATAGAAAACACGACAACAACACCGCATATAGAGAACACTACAACAATACCGCATGCCGAGAACACTACAACAATACCGCATATAGAGAACACTACAACAACACCGCATATAGAGAACACGAAAACAATACCGTATATATAGAGACTACAACAATACCGTATATATAGAGAACACCACAACAATACCGTATATAATGAGAACACCACAACAATACTGTATACATATAGAGAACACCACAACATTACCATATATAGAGAACACTACAACAATACCGTATATATAGAGAACACCACAACAATACTGTATATATATATAGAGAACAGCACAACATTACCATATATAGAGAACAATACAATACCGTATATATTTAGAACACCACACTACAACAATAGTATATAGAGAACACCTCACTACAACAATACAGTATATATATACACCGAGAACACCACAATAATACCGTATATATATTGTGAGAAGGTGAAAAGCATGGTGGTTGATGGACAAAAAGGGTCACTAAGGCTTCTGGCCTTGGTGAAGTAAGAGCCGGTATAATTCAGTGTCTGTGCTGCGATGCAGACTGACACTGTGGGCGTAGTATGGCTAGAAGGCCAATCCGGTATGGCTCTTACTAAGAATGACCAAGTGCAGGGTGGGGGTCATTCCCCACAATCCATGCCGCCTTTTGTTGTCCTTAAAGGCAGCCTGCTTCACCAGCTGAGGGGGATTTGCTAGTTGCAGCTCACACTGCCAGAGAGAGCTGAGAGTGGAGTTCTTCCCTACGTTTGCTCCAAGGTTGGAAGCTGGTGAGCAGCCTGACTGGAGGCCTGGAAAAGACTTGCTTGATGCCACATGGCATGGACTCAGGTGTGAACTGTTTCCTTGCCTCTATACTGCAACCGCACCTGTCTGCATTTGGTGGAGGATGCGGGCAACGCAGTGAGGTCAGCGATTTAGTTGCAGCATGCTGATGCTAAGAACTGAGCCTGGGATAACCCATTGGAGTGGTTGCTGGGGGCAAAGATCCTGCTGACAAGTGACTGACAGCACAGCGGTAGTGTTTTCTCCAGAGAGTCAAGGCAAAGCAGAGTTGCCAAAATGGAGGTGGTTATTTAAGCTCTCATGGAGGCCAATTTGCAACAGCGGGAGACCAACAAGCTCCAGCAGGAGTCCACCAAGCAACAGCAGGAGTCCAACAGGCAACAGCAGGAGTCCAACAAGCATCAACAGGAGACCAACCAGCTGCTGTTACAGCACATAATGGCGCTACAAGCCGCAGCGACGACCCGGACCAACCCGGACGCCCGGAAGTCTGTTAGGATGGCGATCCTCAAGATGACACCCTCAGATGATGTTGAGACCTACCAGGCGGTCCTCGAGGAGGTGGCCATGAGGGAGAGGTTACCCCGGGACCAGTGGGCTGAGGTCATTGCCCCGTTCCTGACATCGGGGGGTCCCAGCAGGCGTACTTTCGCTTGTCCGATGACCAGGCTGATGACTATGACATCATTAAGGGGGAGATCCTGGCAAGAATGGGGGTAAATGTGTGGGTCCGGGCCCAGCGGGTACGACAGTGGGAATATAAGCCGTCTGAGCCTGCCAGGCCACAATATTACGATCTATTACAACGCCTGCAAAAATGGCTACAGCCGGAGGTATTGAATCCCACTGCCATGCTGGACCGACTCCTTGCCAATATGTTCTGGAGGGCCCTGCCTTACTCCCTCCAGAGCTGGATTGGCCAGGCGTCCCCTAGCAACGCACCGGGGGTGGTTGACCTAGTAGAAAGGTATGAGGCCACCGTAAAACTGCAGGAGGGGGCGGTTAAACCCAGGAGGTCCCCACCCTTTCCCAGGCGGCTGGAAAGCCCTAGGGAAGAACCAACAGACACCAATTATGCCCTCCGCCCATCCCTGTATGCTCAGAGACTGTGTGCCACCAGTGTCCCAAGGGCAGGGGACTCAGGTCACCTCTGCCAAGTGAAATTGGGAGGTAGTGTCGTGGAGGAATTAATAGACTCGGGAAGAATGGTAACTCTAGTGAGGTTCAACCTGGTGCCACCCACGGAGAACACGGGACGGCAGGCTGGAGTATTGTGTATACACGAGACTTAAAAGACTACCCAATCGCCTTGGTAACTTTGTCAACAGCAACTGGCAGCTGGACTTATGAGGCTGTTGCCACTAAGTTGCCGTATGAGTTAATAATTGGGAGAGACTTTCCAGGGTTCGTGTCTCTGTGGCCCCAGACAAGAGTTCCCCAGACCTGCGAGGCAGGGGTGTCCCCAATAGACTGGCCCTACTCAGGGGTAACCCCGGGACCCTGGGAACCCAAATCAGAAACCATGGCAGTTGGGGTGACCACCACTATGGTGGAAGAGGAGGTGTCGTCTCCACTGAGGGTAATGGTAGGTAGATATGGAGGATCTGCTGTCAGGGCCAGAGTTGGCAGACCTCAATGTTACAGGAGAAAATTTTGGTACAGCACAGAACCAGGACCCAACTCTATCTCGGGCCAGGGAAAATGTAATAATTGTAGAAGGTGCTCCACAACAACAGAGAGCTGAGACTGTATACCCCCATTTTGTGGTCCACCAAGGGATGCTATACCGTGTAAACCAAATTCGGGGTGAAAATGTGGAACAATCAGCATCAGCATGTTCCAGGGGGGCACCTGGGCAAGTAGAAGACGCAGGACCGAATTTTGCAGTGCTTTTACTGGCCCAGTGTGTATAAAGAGGTCAAAAGATATTGTGAATCTTGCCCAACCTGCCAAATCACTACCCCCCAGCAACATTACCATAGTCTTCTGGTCCCTTTCCCAATTATCGAGGTCCCATTTGAACATATCGCTATGGATCTGGTCGGCCCACTGCCAAAATCCGCTTGGCACCAACACATCCTGGTAGTCCTGGACTATGCGACACGGTATCCCGAGGCACTACCTCTGTGACATACCTCGGCCAAACTCATAGCTAAGGAGCTAAAGAAGATGTTTTTCCGAGTGGACTTACCTAAAGAGGTGTTGACTGACTATGGTTTATTTCAGTACAAGGTGTTACCCTTTGGTTTACATGGCGCTCCAGCCACGTTTCAAAGGCTAATGGATATTGTACTTCTGCCACATCGTCGGTATGCCTCAGCTTATCTGGACAATATCATCATCCACGGTAAAGACTGGGAAAGTCCCCTTCCCAAAGTGCAGGCAGCGGTAGACTCCCTTAGGAAGGCCGGGTTAACTGCCAACCCCAAACAATGTGCCATAGGGTTGGAAGAGACCATATACCTGGGGTATGTCATTGGGCGTGGAGTTGTCAAACCCCATGTAAACAAAATAGAGGCCATCCGGAATTGGCCCCGACCTGTCACTACCCGACAGGTGAAGTCGTTCCTAGGAATGGTGGGTTACTATATGAGATTCATCCCCCATTTTTCTACGGTGGCTGCACCCTTAACAGACCTCCGGAAGGGACGCAAGTCCGTCATGGTCCATTGGAATGAACAGGAAGAGCAGGCGTTTTAGGCTTTGAAGTCGGCCCTATGTGGGTCTCCGGTGTTTGTGACACCCAACTTCAAAAAGAAATTTGTGGTACAGACCGATGCCTCTGAGGTAGGTCTCAGTGCTGTACTCTCCCAGGAAGTCAACGGTGAAGAGAATCCAGTTGTCTTTCTTAGCCGCAAACAGACCCCGGCCGAGACCAGGTATAGTATAGTGGAGAGAGAGCGCCTGTCCATTAAGTGGGCACTCGAGTCTCTCCGCTATTATCTGTTTGTCAGGAAGTTTTGTCTTGTGACGGATCATTCCCCCCTTAAGTGGATGTGCCAAGCCAAGGACAAAAATGGCAGGGTCACCTGGTGGTTTCTGTCATTACAGAAGTTTAAGTTCAAGGTCGTTTGCTAGGCAATGCCGATGCCCTATCATGAGTCCACTGTTGCACAAGTGTTCACCCCCTCAGGCTTGAACAAAGGGGGGGGGTATGTGAGAAGGTGAAGGGCATCGTGATGGATGGGCGATATGTGTCACCAAGGCTCCTGGCCTTGGTGAAGCAAGAGTCGGTATTTATTCAGTGTCTGTTCTGCAATACAGTCTGACACTGTGGCTGTAATATGGCTGGAAGGCCAATCCGGGACGACTCTTATTGGGAATGACCAAGTGTAGGGTGGGGGCCATTCCCCACAATCCAGGCCGTCTTTTGTTGGCCTTAAAGGCAGCCTGCTCCACCAGCTGAGGGGGATTTGCTAGTTGCAGCTCACACTGCCAGAGAGAGCTGTATGTGGAGTTCTTCACTTCATTTGTTCTAAGGTTGGAAGCTGTTGAACAGCCTGTCTGGAAAAGACTTACTTGATGCCGCATGGCATGGACTCAGGTGTGAACAAACACCTAAGGAATACATATAAAAAGAAAGGGCTTAATCCTCATTAGTGATGTCGCAAACATAGAATTTTCGGTTCGCAAAAGTTCGCGAACCGGTGAACCGGGCGAACCGCCATTGACTTCAATGGGCAGGCGAATTTTAAAACTCACAGGGACTCTTTCTGGGCACAATAGTGATAGTTGTTTCAAGGGGACTAACACCTGGACTGCGGCGTGCCGGAGGGGGATCCATGGCAAAACTCCCATGGAAAATTACATAGTTGATGCAGAGTCTGGTTTTAATCCATAAAGAGCATAAATCACCTAACATTCCTAAATGGTTTGGAATAACGTGCTTTAGCCCCCTTTAGGCAGCACATAGAGCCCCCCTTTAGGCATCACATAGTTAGATCCCCCCTTTAGGCAGCACATAGATTCCCCGATATTAGGCAGCACATAGTTAGAGCCTCCCTTTGGGCAGAACATAGTTAGATCCCCCCTTTAGGCAGCACATAGTTAGATCCCCCCTTTAGGCAGCACATAGATTCCCCCATGTTAGGCATCACATAGTTAGAGCTCCCCTTTAGGCAGCACATAAGATGCCCCCATATTAGGCAGCACATAGTTAGAGCCCCCCTTTAGGCAGCACATAGTTAGATCCCCCCTTTAGGCGTAAAAATCACACAAAAAGACATATAGCCGGGAATTGCACTTAAAAAGTTCCTTTTATCTCAATTTTTCATTCGATACAAAAATGTAGTGAGAATTAGGACATATTCACCCAGTGCATAGAAACTGTCCAGAGATCTATCATACGGTGTCTTCAGAACTATCCATCCGGAGCTTGTTGTCTGTAGGATGGTATGTTCCTGGCTGCATGACTGCTGATTCTGAGGGGGTGAAGACAAGCTCCAAAGGTCCCTCCTTTAGGCAGCACATAGTTAGATCCCCCCTTTAGGCAGCACATAAGATTCCCCCATATTAGGCAGTACATAGTTAGATCCCCCCTTTAGGCAGCACATAAGATTCCCCCATATTAGGCAGCACATAGTTAGATCCCCCCTTTAGGCAGCACATAGTTAGAGCCCCCCTTTAGGCAGCTCATAGTGGGATTTGAACCCAAGGCTACAGCAATGCAAGGCAGCAGTGCTAACCTCTGAGCCCCCATGCTGCCCTTAGCATACATCTAATATCTACGGTTGCTAAAATGGACAGAGATGTCAGCAGAGAGTACCAGAAAAATTAGGCATGTAGACATGGAGGAAAAATTGGGTATTGTCGCAGCCGCAGCTGTAGCAGCAGCCAGAAAAATTGCAGCACCATAACGAGTGCAACAGCAGAGGCCAGAAATTTCTGTTTGTTTCTCCAGGCAGAAAGTGCCCTAAAACATTGTGGCTTGAACCCTAGTTGGTGGCGGATAAGTCCCACAAGTCATCCGGCATTCAGAGGTAAAATACAGCAGCGTGTGGAGCATTTTTAGGCCAAGGCAGCTCATCTGATCAGGCCTTGTTCAGTCACATGTATCGCCCAGTGTCAGTCCCTTCGGGATCCATCCCTCATTCATCTTAAGGGGGGGGTAATCCAGACTTTTTTGACCAAGGCAACTCCTCTTCTCAGTGACAATACCTCCTGCTGCACTGAAGGTCCTTTCTGACAGGACACTTGAAGCGGGACAGGCCAGAAGTTCGAGCGCAAATTGGGATAGCTCAGGCCACAGGTCAAGCCGGCACCCCCAGTAGTCAAGGGGTTCATCGCTCCTCAGAGTGTCCATATCTGCGGTTAAGGCCAGGTAGTCTGCTACCTGTCGGTCAAGTCGTTCTCTGAGGGTGGACCCCGAAGGGCTGTGGCGATGCGTAGGACTTAAAAAGCTCTGCATGTCCTCCATCAACATCATGTCTGTACAGCATCCTGTCCTTGCCGGCGTGTTCGTGGGAGGAGGAGGAGGATTACTTTCACCTCTTCCCCTGTTGTGCTGTGACATGACCCTTATACGCTGTGTACAGCATACTTCTTAACTTATTTTGGACCTGCTGAATCCTTTCTGCCTTGCTGTAATGCGGTAACATGTCAGGCACTTTATGTTCATACCGGGGGTCTAGTAGCGTGGACACCCAGTACAGGTCGTTCTCCTTCATCCTTTTTATACGAGGGTCCCTCAACAGGCACAACGGCATGAAAGACCCCATTTGCACAAGGACGGATGCCGAGCTACTCATGTCCCGTTCCTCGTCCTCAGTGATGTCAGGGAAGGTATCATCTTCCTCCCCCCAGCCACGTACAACACCACGGGAACCAGATAGGTGACAAGGAGCACCCTGGGATGCCTGCTGTGGTTGGTCTTCCTCCTCCTCTTCAAAGCCACATTCCTCCTCTGACTCCTCTTCCTCACAATTCTCTTCCAGCGTTGCCGCAGGTCCAGCAAGTGATGCTGATAAGGCTGTTTCTGGTGGTGATGGTGTCCACAACTCTTCCTCTTCACGCTCATCTACTGCCTGATCCAGCACTCTTCGCAGGGCACGCTCCAGGAAGAAAACAAACGGTATGATGTCGCTGATGGTGCCTTCGGTGCGACTGACCAGGTTTGTCACCTCCTCAAAAGGACGCATGAGCCTACAGGCATTGTGCATGAGCCTCCAGTAACGTGGTAAAAAAATTCCCAGCTCCGCAGATGATGTCCTAGCACCCCGGTCATACAAATATTCGTTGACAGCTTTTTCTTATTGGAGCAGGCGGTCGAACATTAGGAGTGTTGAATTCCAACGTGTCGGGCTGTCGCAAATCAAGCGCCTCACTGGCATGTTGTTTCACCAAGACAAGTAAGAAAAGAAGGACTCCAGCTCACCGTAAATCATTGGGTCAATGAGATACATCTGCAGGGAGCACGAGAGTGGGAAGGCCGAGCCATATCCTCGGTGAAGTCAAACAATCCAAATGGAGGAGGTAGGGAAGGGGGAACTCCAGCTCCGCAAAATTAACTTTTAATATTCCATGTTTAAAAATAGGTCCAAAAAATGACAAAAAAGACAGACAGTGCTCAGCGAGTTAAAACCCACGCCAACCGACACGTTTCGGACCAACTAAGGGTCCTTAGTCATGTTGTTTCGCCGCTGGATATCTGACAAGTGCGCCATGGCCGTGTAGGAACGCATGAAATGGCCACACACCTTCCTGGACTGCTTCAGGACATCCTGTAATCCTGGGTACTTGAGCACAAAGCGTTATACAATCAGATTACACACATTTGCCATGCACAACACGTGTCAACTTGCCCAACCTCAATGCCGCCAACAAATTTGTTCCGTTGTCACAAATAACCTTGCCGATCTCCAGTTGGTGCGGAGTCAGCCACTGGTCCACCTGTGCGTTCAGGGCCGACAGGAGCGCTGGTGCGGTGTGACTCTCCGCTTTGAGGCAAGTCAACTCCAAGATGGCGTGACACTGCCGTATCCTGGATGTGGAATAGCACCTGGGGAGCTGGGGGGTGCCGGTGATGTGGAACAAGACGCAGCAGTGGAAGAAGACTCGACCGAGGATGTTATGGAAGAGGATGGAGTAGGAGGAGTAGAGGAGGTGGCAGCAGGCCTGCCTGCAAGTCGTAGCCGTGTCACCGACTCCTCTGCAGAGCCACGCATTCCATGCTTGGCAGCCGTCACCAGGTTTACCCAATGCGCAGTGTAGGTGATATACCTGCCCTGACCATGCTTTGCAGACCAGGTATCAGTGGTCAGATGGACCCTTGCCCCTACACTGTGTGCCAGACATGCCATAATTTCCCTTTGCACAATGGAGTAAAGGTTGGGGACTGCCTTTTGTGCAAAAAAATTTCGTCCGAGTACCTTCCACTGCGGTGTCCCAATGGCTACAAATTTTTTAAAGGCCTCAGACACCACCAGCTTGTATGGTAAAAGCTGGCGGGCTAGCAGTTCAGATAAGCCAGCTGTCAGACGCCGGGCTAGGGGGTGACTTTGAGACATTGGCTTCTTGTGCTCAAACATCTCCTTGACAGACACCTGACTGTGGGCAGATGAGCAGGAACTGCTCAAGGCGAGAGACGGAGAGGCGGATGGTTGAGAGGGGGCAAGGAGGGCAGCAGTGGTTGACCTGGCTGAAGATGCTGGACCAGGAGGAGGATGGCGGCTTTGACTTTGTGTGCTGCTTGTACTGACGTGTTTATCCCATAGGCGTTTGTGATGTGATATCATGTGCCTTCGCAAAGCAGTTGTGCCTAGGTGGGTGTTGGACTTCCCACGACTCAGTTTCTTCTGGCACAGGTTGCAAATGGCCTCGCTGTTGTCAGAGGCAGACACACAAAAAAAAGCCACGCTGCTGAGTTCTGCAATGATGGCATTCTGGTGGTGGCAACAGCATGCATTGATTGGTGTCCCGTCTGGCTGACCCCGGGTGCCTATGCATGCTGTCTGACTGTGCCAATAGCTCCTTGCGACGACCTCTCCCTGCTTCCAACTCGTCTCCTCCTGCTCTCTGTCTCACCATCTGAACTTTCCCCCTCTTCTTCTCTTCTAGCGGGCACCCAAGTGGCATCCACGGACACATCATCATCAACACCTTCACCGCTATCTGACACCTCAAGAAAGGAAGCAGCAGCGGGTACAACATCATCATCCCACTGTACGTCCATGTGTGTAATGCTGCCTGACTGACACATATCCCTGTTATCTACATCCTCTGGCAATAATGGTTGCGCATCACTCATGTCTTCAAACTGATGTGTAAATAATTCCTCTGACGGATCAAGTAAAGCTGCTGTGGTGCTAGTGTTGGTGGTGGCGGCAGGCGGGCGGGCAAGTGGTAGCATGAGAGGTGCCCAAAGGTAAGCTAGAGGAGGAGAAGGATGGTGCATCAAGGTTCCGAGTGGAAGCTGTAGTAGATTGGGTGCCTTGTGATAGCCAGTCAACTAAGTCCTCAGAACTTTGGGGGTTCAGAGTACGTGGCCTCTGAACACTGGCCATTCTAGGGCCAAAGGGAATCCCAGCACCACGACGGCCCCTGCGGGGTGGCCTTCCTCTTCCTGTCATTTTTTTGGTTAAATTTGCACAAGTGTCACACCAAATGTGATTTGCACTAGGGTGACACAATTTGCCCTGCAGGCAAAAAAATAAAATAAAAACTGTGACGTGAACTGACAGTGACTGGTTTTATTTAACAGCCAAAAAAGGTATTTTTTTTAAATTTGCACAAGTGTCACACCAAATGTGATTTGCACTAGGGTGACACAATTTGCCCTGCAGGCAAAAAAACTGGCAACTATGATGTGAACTGACAGTGACTGGTTTTATTTAACAGCCAAAAAAGGCATATTTTTTTTATTTGCACAACTGTCACACCAAATATGATTTGCACTACTGTGACAATGAGCAAAAAAGCTTGCCAGCGGAGTTCCCCTTTTAAGCAGTGGTCCCCAACCAGGGTGCCTCCAGCTGTTGCAAAACACACGGACTGATATCTTTCAGCCCTTTGAATACTGTAGTAGTTAGTTGCTTGAAGGAACTTAAGTTTTATACTGGAGTACCCCTTTTAACCAGCAGTTCCCTCCCAACCAGGGTGCCTCCAGCTGTTGCAAGACACACGGACTGATGTCTTTCAGCCCTTTGAATACTGTAGTAGTTAGTTGCTTGAAGAAACTTAAGTTTTATTCTGGAGTACCCCTTTTAACCGGGGTGCCTCCAGCTGTTGCAAGACACATGGACTGATATTTGAGCCCTAAAAAGGGCTTTTTTTGGGTGCTGTCCTTAAAGCAGATGTTAGACTAGTGCTTTAGGAGTAAACTGGACCCTGAATACACCACCTAGCAGCAACCTAGCTATCGCTCATGCACCCCACTTGCACCCCTCTCTTGCACCCTTCTCATGCACCCCACTTGCACCCCTCTCTTGCACTCCACTTGCACCCCCCTCATCCATACTGCTACTACAACTCCTCCCATGCACACTACCATAACTCCCATTCTGTACATTCCCATTTTTATTCCCATTTTTGCTCTCACTTTCACTCTTGCCTACACTCTCCCTTGGTGTGTGACAGGCCGGCTGGCTGGGTCTAGTTCTCTGTGTATAAGGGTTGCTGATTTTAGGATCAGCGTTGCACAGCTCTTATGTCCAGTCTCCTGGGGCACAGACACCGGCTCCACCTCCAGAATGGGTGGCCCGCCACCTCCCACAATGCCATATATTTTGGTGGGAGCTGTCCCTTGAGACGCACTCTCGCCCTGCCTACTGCAGCTGATGCACGCAGAACCTCCCCGTTCACAGGGGAGTGGCCCGCAGTGTCAGAATTGGTACTGACCCTATCACCTAGGGGACCGCCCCAGAACCAACAAGGTCCAGCACCTGGACACTCCCCCCCTCCCCCTCACAGGATAGTGCCCTGCAACGCCAGGACCTGTACTGCCCACTTCAACCAGGGGACCGCCCCCCGAATGGGTGAAACTGCCACCATTTTCTGGTGCCTGGACACCCTCCCCCCTCACAGAAGGTTGCCCTTCTTTTTTCTATAGCACCCGCGGCCATTTTGGGTGCACTACTGTATCCCCCATGCTGGCCCCGCTCCACTACAGAAGCTGGGTCTGGCAGATTGGGGGACCCAGCACCCTGATTCAGACCGCTGGAAGGGAGAAAACACAAACTTCACTTGTCCTTCTGTTTTCTTTCTGTGGTGTCCCGGTACCGTATTTCATACTGTACCTTTGTAGAGGTCCCCATAGTCAGAGTCCCTAGGAACGTCGGGGTCCCTCTTCTATAGTTATCCCCTTGTCACCCCTTAGTTAGTTTATATTTGTATAGAAATTCATATAAATATAAGTATAAATATGTATATATTCCAATGCCTACCCGTTCAGCGTAGCAGGACCTGCGGGTCACGTGATTAGGTTTAGAACTCTATGGTTTTGCTAAAGGACCTTTGGAGGTTCCCATGACATGTTCACCCACAATGCAATGTAACGGTGAGTGATAGTTGTTAAGGACCAATCCTAAGCGGCCGGCCCCTGTCCATATAAGGGACCTGCGCCATCTTGGTCCCTCTCTTGGGTTGCTGACTCTGGAAGAGGTAGGACCTCCGCAGCTTACAAGACAATTTACTAGGCCAAAGCCTTGCGGCCTCGGCCTCTAACCTAGCGGATATACTAAGCAATTCCCCGCTACTCATCACAAGATCACTGGACCTAAACGCACCCTTAAATCCAGCGGATCTCTGCCACAAAATCCCTGAGAAGCTAAATTGAGCTTATCTGATCCCAACCGACTGTCAATCGCTGCTCAGCTATATCTATAGAGACTGTTATCTGGACTGTTACTATTGCTGCATGTACAGAAATTCTTCAGTAAAAGTTCCTGCAAGTTTTCAGTTAAAAGTGGTTGTGGACAATCCTTTATTTCTGCATCACCTATTGCTCTTGGGAAGGGTGGCAATAGGCCTATCAAGATTACAGAATTTAACCCTCACCCTGGCATCACGATTCTGAACAGCAACACCCTAACTTCCCTACACCCCACAAGGCTTTATCCCCCAAGGTTACCACATTTCATTTTTTTGCCCTTTGCTCCTTTATTTTTCCTCTCTCCTCTGGGCCCAAATCTTCTCCAAAAGAAAAGTTGTCTGGATGGATGGGGGACTCCTGCATTACAATCGCCCGCAGGAGACCCCCATCTGCCAAGCCGCTGCCATCACTGCAGTCACTGCCATCATCATCATCACTGGAGAGAGGTAAGGCCACCTGAGCCAGATTCACAAGGTCTGCACTCAGGGTAAGTGGGGGGTCAGGGGTAACAATGGTGTCACATACAGATCCAGTGACCATATCCCCCTCACTCAGATCGCCCTCCTCACCTCCATCACCTTCCTCCTCACCTCCATCGCCTTCCTCCATCTCTCCCTCCTCACCTCCATCACCTTCCTCCATCTCTTCCTCCTCACCTCCATCTCTTCCTCCTCACCTCCATCTCTTCCTCCTCACCTCCATCTCTTCCTCCTCACCTCCATCACCTTCCTCCATCTCTCCCTCCTCACCTCCATCACCTTCCTCCATCTCTCCCTCCTCACCTCCATCACCTTCCTCAATCTCTTCCTCCTCACCTCCATCACCTTCCTCCATCTCTTCCTCCTCACCTCCATCGCCTTCCTCCATCTCTTCCTCCTCACCTCCATCGCCTTCCTTCATCTCTTCCTCCTCACCTCCATCACCTTCCTCCATCTCTTCCTCCTCACCTCCATCACCTTCCTCCATCTCTTCCTCCTCACCTCCATCGCCTTCCTTCATCTCTTCCTCCTCACCTCCATCGCCTTCCTCCATCTCTCCCTCCTCACCTCCATCACCTTCCTCCATCTCTCCCTCCTCACCTACATCACCTTCCTCCATCTCTTCCTCCTCACCTCCATCACCTTCCTCCATCTCTCCCTCCTCACCTCCATCACCTTCCTCCATCTCTTCCTCCTCACCTCTATCACCTTCCTCCATCTCTTCCTCCTCACCTCCATCACCTTCCTCCATCTCTTCCTCCTCACCTCCATCACCTTCCTCCATCTCCTCCTCCTCGCTGTCGCAGTCATCTCTGGAGACCTACATGCTGGAGAAACGATCATCATTGAGAAGTTTCTCCCTCAATATACCGGCACCCTCCATAATGTCCGATCTCATTCGCACCATGTCCTCCACTTCTTTCTTCAGAGTTTTCACTCTAGCAGAAAATGCTGCCCTCTTGGTCTTAGCTGCATGATTTGCCAACTTGCAAACTTTAGCTCTTCTCTAAGGCCTCGAAGCTGCTTGCCGAGCTGTTCATACTGATCATACTGTCCATACTGTTCATACTGTCCACACTGTTCATACTGTTCATACTGTTCATACTGTTCACTCTGTTCATACTGTTCATACTGTCCATACTGTTCATACTGTCCATACTGTTCATACTGTTCATACTGTTCACACTGTTCATACTGTTCATACTGTTCACACTGTTCATACTGTTCATACTGTTCATACTGTTCACACTGTCCATACTGTTCATACTGTTCACACTGTCCATACTGTTCACACTGTTCATACTGTTCATACTGTTCGCACTGTTCATACTGTTCATACTTTCCATGCTGTTCATACTGTTCATACTGTCCATACTGTTCATACTGTTCATACTGTCCATACTGTTCATACTGTTCACACTGTTCATACTGTTCATACTGTCCATACTGTTCATACTGTTCACACTGTTCATACTGTCCATACTGTTCATATTGTTCATACTGTTCACACTGTTCATACTGTCCATACTGTTCATACTGTTCACACTGTCCATACTGTTCATACTGTTCACACTGTCCATACTGTTCACACTGTTCATGCTGTTCATACTGTTCACACTGTTCATACTGTTCATACTGTTCATACTGTTCACTCTGTTCATACTGTTCATACTGTCCATACTGTTCATACTGTCCATACTGTTCATACTGTTCATACTGTTCACACTGTTCATACTGTTCATACTGTTCACACTGTTCATACTGTTCATACTGTTCATACTGTTCACACTGTCCATACTGTTCATACTGTTCACACTGTCCATACTGTTCATACTGTTCATACTGTTCGCACTGTTCATACTGTTCATACTTTCCATGCTGTTCATACTGTTCATACTGTCCATACTGTTCATACTGTTCATACTGTCCATACTGTTCATACTGTTCACACTGTTCATACTGTTCATACTGTCCATACTGTTCATACTGTTCACACTGTTCATACTGTCCATACTGTTCAAATTGTTCATACTGTTCACACTGTTCATACTGTCCATACTGTTCATACTGTTCACACTGTCCATACTGTTCATACTGTTCACACTGTCCATACTGTTCACACTGTTCATGCTGTTCATACTGTTCACACTGTTCATACTGTTCATACTGTTCATACTGTTCACACTGTTCATACTGTTCATACTGTTCACACTGTTCATACTGTTCACACTGTTCATACTGTTCACACTGTTCACACTGTTCATACTGCTCATACTGCTCACACTGTTCATACTGTTCATACTGTTCACACTGTTCATACTGTCCATACTGTTCACACTGTTCATACTGTTCACACTGTTCACACTGTTCATAATGTTCATACTGTTCACACTGTTTATACTGTCCATACTGTTCACACTGTTCATACTAATCACACTGTTCACACTGTCCATACTGTTCACACTGTTCATACTGTTCATACTGTTCACACTGTTCATACTGTTCATACTGTTCACACTGTTCATACTGTTCATACTGTTTACACTGTTCATACTGTTCACACTGTTTATACTGTCCATACTCTTCACACTGTTCATACTAATCACACTGTTCACACTGTCCATACTGTTCACACTGTTCATACTGTTCACACTGTTCACACTGTTCATACTGTTCATACTGTTCATACTGTTCACACTGTTCATACTGTTCACACTGTTCATACTAATCACACTGTTCATACTGTTCATACTGTTCACACTGTTCACACTGTTCATACTGTTCACCCTGTTCATACTGTTCATACTGTTCACACTGTTCATACTGTTCACACTGTTCATACTGTTCACGCTGTTCATACTGTTTACACTGTTCACACTGTTCATACTGTTCATACTGTTCACACTGTTCATACTGTCCATACTGTTCATACTGTCCATACTGTTCACACTGCTCATACTGTTCACACTGTTCATACTGTTCACACTGTTCACACTGTTCATACTGTTCATAGTGTCCATACTGTTCACACTGTTCATACTGTCCATACTGTTCACACTGTTCATACCGTCCAAACTGTTCACACTGTTCATATTGTCCATACTGTTCACACTGTTCATACTGTTCACACTGTTCATACTGTTCACTCTGTTCATACTGTTCACACTGTTCATACTGTTCACCCTGTTCATACTGTTCATTCTGTTCATACTGATCATACTGTTCATACTGTTCACACTGTCCATACTGTTCACACTGTCCATACTGTTCATACTGTTCACACTGTTCATACTGTCCATACTGTTCACACTGTTCATACTGTTCACACTGTTCTTACTGTTCACACTGTTCATACTGTTCACACTGTCCATACTGTTCATACTGTTCATACTGTTCACACTGTTCTTACTGTTCATACTGTTCATACTGATCACACTGTTCATACTGTTCATACAGTTCTTACTGTTCACACTGTTCACACTGATCATACTGTTCATACTGATCATACTGTTCATACTGTTCACACTGTTCATACTGTTCATACTGTTCACACTGTTCATACTGTTCACACTGTTCATACTGCCCACACTGTTCATACTGTTCACACTGTCCATACTGTTCACACTGTTCATACTGTTCATACTGTTCATACTTGTTCATACTGTTCACACTGTTCATACTGTTCACACTGTTCATACTGTTCATACTGTTCACACTGTTCATACTGTTCATACTGTCCATACTTTTCATACTGTTCATACTGTCCATACTGTTCACACTGTTCATACTGTTCATACTTTTCATACTGTTCATACTGTCCATACTGTTCACACTGTTCATACTGTCCATACTGTTCACACTGTTCATACTGTTCACACTGTTCACACTGTTCATAATGTTCATACTGTTCACACTGTTTATACTGTCCATACTGTTCACACTGTTCATACTAATCACACTGTTCACACTGTCCATACTGTTCACACTGTTCATACTGTTCATACTGTTCACACTGTTCATACTGTTCATACTGTTCACACTGTTCATACTGTTCATACTGTTCATACTGTTTACACTGTTCATACTGTTCACACTGTTTATACTGTCCATACTGTTCACACTGTTCATACTAATCACACTGTTCACACTGTCCATACTGTTCACACTGTTCATACTGTTCACACTGTTCACACTGTTCATACTGTTCATACTGTTCATACTGTTCACACTGTTCATACTGTTCACACTGTTCATACTAATCACACTGTTCATACTGTTCATACTGTTCACACTGTTCACACTGTTCATACTGTTCACCCTGTTCATACTGTTCACACTGTTCATACTGTTCACACTGTTCATACTGTTCACGCTGTTCATACTGTTCCCACTGTTCCCACTGTTCATACTGTTTACACTGTTCACACTGTTCATACTGTTCACACTGTTCATACTGTCCATACTGTTCATACTGTCCATACTGTTCACACTGCTCATACTGTTCACACTGTTCATACTGTTCACACTGTTCATACTGTTCATAGTGTCCATACTGTTCACACTGTTCATACTGTCCATACTGTTCACACTGTTCATACCGTCCAAACTGTTCACACTATTCATATTGTCCATACTGTTCACACTGTTCATACTGTTCACACTGTTCATACTGTTCACTCTGTTCATACTGTTCACACTGTTCATACTGTTCACCCTGTTCATACTGTTCATTCTGTTCATACTGATCATACTGTTCACACTGTTCATACTGTTCATACTGTTCACACTGTTCATACTGTTCATACTGTTCATACTGTTCACACTGTCCATACTGTTCATACTGTTCACACTGTTCATACTGTCCATACTGTTCACACTGTTCATACTGTTCCCACTGTTCTTACTGTTCACACTGTTCATACTGTTCACACTGTCCATACTGTTCATACTGTTCATACTGTTCATACTGTTCACACTGTTCTTACTGTTCACACTGTTCATACTGTTCATACTGATCACACTGTTCATACTGTTCATACAGTTCTTACTGTTCACACTGTTCACACTGATCATACTGTTCATACTGATCATACTGTTCATACTGTTCACACTGTTCATACTGTTCATACTGTTCACACTGTTCATACTGTTCACACTGTTCATACTGCCCACACTGTTCATACTGTTCACACTGTTCACACTGTTCATACTGTTCATACTGTTCATACTTGTTCATACTGTTCACACTGTTCATACTGTTCACACTGTTCATACTGTTCATACTGTTCACACTGTTCATACTGTTCATACTGTCCATACTTTTCATACTGTTCATACTGTCCATACTGTTCACACTGTTCATACTGTTCATACTGCCCACACTGTTCATACTGTTCATACTGTTCACACTGTTTATACTGTCCACACTGTTCATACTGTTCACACTGTTCATACTGTCCACACTGTTCATACTGTTCATACTGTTCACACTGTTCATACTGTTCATACTGTTCACACTGTTCATACTGTTCATACTGTTCACACTGTTCATACTGTTCATACTGTCCATACTGTTCATACTGTTCATACTGTCCACACTGTTCATACTGTCCATACTGTTCATACTGTTCATACTGTTCATACTGTTCATACTGTTCATACTGTTCATACTGTCCATACTGTTCACACTGTTCATACTGTTCATACTGTCCACACTGTTCATACTGTTCACACTGTTCATACTGTCCACACTGTTCATACTGTTCATACTGTTCACACTGTTCATACTGAGCCATCTTTCCATCTTTGCATGGATTCTGGATCGAAAAGTTGCCAGGGATTCTCTTGGCCCCCTCACCCCCCATTGCTGGGGTTCCAAGGAAGCAGAGGTAGATGTGTGGTAGCAGGGTGTGTGATGAGGACAGATATTGTTACCCACCCTAGGGGCAGATGGCATTAACCCCTTGTATTCTTGACGCCAGGGTGTGGTTTAGCCTAAAACCACCCGAAGGTATACCGCTGGATCCTGGGCTAGGCACGGGGGCAATAAAGACTCCAACACCAAGTTACGGAAATGGGTAGACAGATGGTAAAGTCTATACAGTTCAGCCAGGGCCCGAGGAGGTGACCAGTGACACAGAGACCTTAAAGGAGATGTCCAGCGCAGACTTTTTCTATTCCGCCCTGCCCGGGCAGCAAAAAAAGACAAAACAAGCTTTCACTTACCTCCATATGTTGCCCCGGAGCTCCGCAACAGCTGATCGGTCGGCTGGGCAGTCTGCTTCCTACTTCCTTTAGCCCGGTACGTCACACGGCGCTTCAGCCTATCACCTAGAGACAGGAGATCATGTTATATATCACCTAGAGACAGGCGGCCATGTTATATATCACACAGAGACAGGCGGCCATGTTATATATCACACAGAGACAGGCGGCCATGTTATATATCACACAGAGACAGGCGGCCATGTTATATATCACATAGAGACAGGAAACCATGTTCTATATCACATAGAGACAGGCGGCCATGTTATATATCACACAGAGACAGGCGGCCATGTTATATATCACACAGAGACAGGCGGCCATGTTATATATCACACAGAGACAGGCGGCCATGTTATATATCACACAGAGACAGGCGGCCATGTTATATATCACACAGAGACAGACGGCCATGTTATGCAGGTAATACACATCAACATAACAATAATTATTTCCTTCCTTTCTCATGGGTGCATTATGGGAACCTTTTTGCACAAGTCCTGGTCATCAGACCCGAGGTCCGGCTGAGACGTTCAGGCGTAATATGGACGCATTACATGTAAAACCAACCAGAACATGTATATGACATAACGCAGCCTCACAATACGTGTACGGTGTCATGTGACGTCATGTGGTTCTATGGATGATCTATGGGACATATTCTGCTGGTCAGATGTGTTGGTACGAGACAAGTATGGAGGGAGAATCGTTTATAAGAAAACCCTAGAATCCCCTGTATTACACAAACTTCAAGGCTCGGAGTCGGAGCGCCGCTTTATGTCCATAATCGCTCTAATGGGGGTGGTGATTTAATGAAGTGTGCGCTCCATCTCTCCCCATTGCAGTAAGTGGGATTTTAGTGCCCCTTTAATCCACACTTAGCGGCGCTGTTTTCTGTAGACGTCCTGGCTCCTTTACCACGCTGTAAATCTGCGTTATTTTCACCGTTCCATTTAAAAGCAGATATTAAAGACGACGCGCAATTAACAGATCGCGCTTTACGACTTCATTAGGCAGATCCAGGACGCTCGCCGCGGTGTCTGTCCATATTGAGAGGGAGTGCCTCCATGGCATCACAACAGCTGCCGCCCTTTATGCTGATTTTTTTTAAATTAGTTTTTAAAGTTTTTTTTTCCTCTGTTCTTGCGACTTCAATGATCCTCTCATTAATCTCTTTATTCTGATTTTGTTTATAGATATTTTGATGATATTTTTAAATATTTATTTCTTTTTAATGATCCTCTCATCAATCTCTTTATTCTGATTATTTAATAGATTTTTTGATACATTTTTTAAAATATAATTTTTTCTTCTTTGTGATTGATGATCCTTGCATCAATCGATTTATTCTGATTTTTTAATTCATTTTTTGATATTTTTTTTCTTTTGTGACTTTGATGATCCACTCATCAATCTCTTTATTCTGATTATTATTAGATTTTTTTTAAAGGATTTTTTTAAAGAATTTTTCTTTTTTTTGTGACTTTGATGATCCTCTCATCAATCTCTATATTCTGATTATTATTTAGATTTTTTAATGATTTTTATAATGATTTTTTTTCTTTTTTTGTGACTTTGATGATCCTCTCATCAATCTCTATATTCTGATTATTATTTAGATTTTTTAATGATTTTTTTAATGATTTTTTTTTCTTTTTTGTGACTTCGTTGATCCTCTCATCAATCTCTTTATTCTGATTTTATAATAGATATTTAACGATTTTTTTAAATAATTTTTTTTGCGATTTTTTAAATTGATTTTTTGATGATATTTTTTTCGGGGGACTTTGATGATCCTCTCATCAATCTCTTTATTCTGATTATTTAGATTTTTTTAATGATTTTTTAAATAATTTTTTTTCTTTTTTTTTTGACCAATGACCCTTTCATCAATATCTTTATTCATATTTTTTAATTGATTTTTTTAAAGATTTTTTAAGCGACTTCGATGATTCTCTCATCAATCTCTTTATTCTGATTTTTTCTCTTTGTTTTTGATGATTTTTTAAAGATTTTTTTTTCTTTTTTATTTCATTTTATTTACTTTATTCTGATCTTTTTTCTCAGGTCGTAGTTATGAATATTTATAGACTTCGGGGGAATCATTTTTAATTTGGCCATTTTCTTGCCGTATTGAATATATTGAGAGAATCCTTGACATTTCCCATTGTTCGCGTTTCAGCGATTCTGAAACGGAGGTGAAAATTTCCTTCCCGTCCTGTAGTAAATGTCCCCGCACAGCCGTATTGACTGAAGGCTGAGGAAAAACGTTAAAAATCTATAGAATCAAAATCATTTGGGCTTTAAATGAAATATCAATAAGAAAATTCAGCAGAATTAGGTTTAATGTTGTATTTTTTTTTAACTCCCTCTACGGCTCCGTGCGCAAAAGTGAGAGAAAAGTTATAAAGCTGCAAGAAAGAAGGAAGAAACTAAGTCAGTGTGTCTCCATCGGTTGCAAAACTAATGTGTCAGGGCATACTGGGAGTTGTAGTTTTCCAGTAGCTGGAAGCTACACTCTTCGACTCCCCCTTGGCGTGAGCGGCATATATTCCAAAAAGTGACATGCTTCATATGTTAAATGTGGTTGGTGTAATGTGGTACTGTGCTATGTTTAAAGAGGAAAATTAATTTAATAAAATATAAAAAAAAAGTGGGGGCCATGAACAGCAGCTTATGCCAGAGGGGGGCTATAAGTCTCTGTGAGAGGGGGACTATAATTGCCTGTCTCTGTGAGAGAGGGGGGAGCCATGAGCAGCAGTCTCTGTGAGAGAGGGGGGAGCCATGAGCAGCAGTCTATGTGAGAGAGGGGAGCAATGAGCAGCAGTCTATGTGAGAAAAGGGAGCCATGAGAAGCAGTCTGTGTGAGATGGGAGCAATGAGCAGAAGTCTATGTGAGAGAGGGGAGTAATGAGCAGAAGTCTATGTGAGAGAAGGGGAGCAATGAGCAGCATTCTATGTGAGAGGGGAGCAATGAGCAGCAGTCTGTGTGAGAGAAGGGAGCCATGAACAGCAGTCTATGTGAGAGAAGGGAGCCATGAGCAGAAGTCTATGTGAGAGAGGGGAGCCGTGAGCAGCAGTCTATGTGAGAGAGGGGAGCTGTGAGCAGCAGTCTATGTGAGAGAGGGGAAGCCATGAGCAGCAGTCTGTGAGAGAGAGGGGACCCGTGAGCAGCAGTCCATGTGAGAGAGGGGAGCAATGAGCAGCAGTCTATATGAGAGAAGGGGGCCATGAGCAGAAGTCTATGTGAGAGAAGGGGAGCCATGAGCACCAGTCTATGTGAGAGAGGGGGGAGCCATGAGCACCAGTCTATGTGAGAGAAGGGAGCCATGAGCAGCAGTCTATGTGAGAGAGGGGGAGCCATGAGCAGCAGTCTATGTGAGAGAGGGGAGCAATGAGCACCAGTCTATGTGAGAGAGGGGAGCCATGAGCAGCAGTCTATGTGAGAGAGGGGAGCCATGAGCAGCAGTCTATGTGAGAGAGGGGAGCCATGAGCAGCAGTCTGTGTGAGAGAGGGAAGCCATGAGCAGCAGTCTGTGTGAGAGAGGGGGGAGCCATGAGCACCAGTCTATGTGACAGAGGGGGAGCCATGAGCAGCAGTCTGTGTGAGAGAGGGGGGGAACCATGAGCAGCAGTCTGTGTGAGAGAGGGGGAGCCATGAGCAGCAGTCTGTATGAGAGGGGGGTCAATAATAGGAGTTTATGTGAGAGGGGGGTCAATAATAGGAGTTTATGTGAGATGGGGGACCAATGGGGGTGATGTATGAAGTTTATTGGTCTGATTTGGGGTCTGAGTTCATTTTGCAGTCTGGTTCGGCCCCATCATTTCCTAGTGACAACCCCCCCGTGATCTCTATCCATGTCTATGGGCCCTATAGGAGCAGTGGGCAGCGCTGTGGGCACGGTAATGGGGGCACATGGGGCAGCACAGTATTGGTGGTAGCAGCAGGATAGCGGTATGTGGGGACGGCTGGAGACGTCAGGGGCCACAGATGTCTTGGTGTAGTCCGCACGAGAAGATGTCCCCGGATCCTTCTGTATTCTGTGACGCCCTCTGATCCGTATAACATTGGGGGCAGAATGTTCTAGTTGCCCCGTCTGATTGGTTACATTGTGCAGCCATTATACGGTGCGGCCCTGTCTGCTGTATTATGGCGGCGTGTATCCGATCCGTGCGGCACGTGGCTGCTCTCCGTGGCGCAGAATACACGATGAGGGAATCTAGGTTACTTCTCCTCCATTCAGCGTCTTGTGGATTAAAGGCGATAAATAATTTATGTTCCCCGTTTCCTCCTCACACACAGCGGGGACGCCTGTCAGGGGAGAGGTGCCCCCGTCAGATCTCGCCCCCCTCCCCCCATGTACAGACTCGGGGTTTCTCATTAGGGTTTTCCAGGATAAAATCTCCTAAATCCTGAGTTTTAGATTACAATTAATCTGCAGAAGTCCCCGGGATGACGGCCGCGCCGAGGATTCTCCGGCCTCGTGTATCTTACACAGATGAGACGGATAAAGCCCAGAAGGTTTAACCGTAAATGTGTCAGCGCCGGAGCCGGCAATATGGGGCCTGTAATCTCCTTAATGGCGCAGGGATTGTATTAAACACCCACTAATGTTTCGGGGCCCCGGACGCCTTTTACAGCAGGATTAGATCCGGCACAATGAGAAAGCGGGGCCTCCTGTCACTAAAGTCACAGCTTTATGTTCTCTGCTTGCTGTCAGTGAATGGGAGAATTCTTACCTGCCTCTCACAGCTGATGAGCTTGTTACAGTGTGTCAGTCCGGATTCCAGCACTGAAATCTCTACTTCCCCTTATCCAGCTCCCACGTCTGATGGACTCGTTACAGTGTGTCAGTGTAGATAGGATTAAAGATAGTAAGCCTTCGGCTGTCTGGGCATGATGGGAGTTGTAGTTTTGCAACAGCTGGAGGCACACTGAATGGGAAACACTGTACTAGAGCACTGTTCTGCAACCTGGAGCTCTTTAGCTGATGCAAAACTACAACTCCCAGCATGCCCAGACAGCCAAAGGCTGTCTGGGCATGCTGGGAGTTGTAGTTTTGCAACAGCTGGAGGCACACAGATTAGGAAACAATGTACTAGAGCGCTGTTTCCTAACTTCAGCTAAACAGCCACATCAGCCAAAACAGGTAAGCACAAGTCATACACAAGAACCTCTACATTAATCTCTAATAACAGACTATGCTGCATTATACACTGCACAAAATATAAAGGGAACAAACAACACAATGTAACTTCAAGTCACTGACACTCGTGTGAGATCCCACTGTCCACTCAGGAAGAACACTGATTGACAATCAATTTCACATGGAACAGACAACACGTGGAAATTATAGGCAATTAGCAAGACACCCCCAATAAAGGAGTGGTTCTGCAGGTGGTGACCACAGACCACTTCTCAGTTCCTATGCTTCCTGGCTGATGTTTTGGTCACTTTTGAATGCTGGCGGTGCTTTCACTCTAGTGGTAGCATGAGACGGAATCTACAACCCACACAAGTGGCTCAGGTAGTGCAGCTAATCCAGGATGGCACATCAATGCGAGCTGTGGCTAGAAGGTTTGCTGTGTCTGTCAGCGTAGTGTCCAGAGCATGGAGGCGCTACCAGGAGACAGGCCAGTACATCAGGAGATGTGGAGGAGGCCATAGGAGGGTCCGCCCGTTCCCCTGAATCCGATTGAGCACATCTGGGACGTCTCGCTCCATCCACCACAGACTGTCCAGGAGTTGGCGGATGCTTTAGTCCAGGTCTGGGAGGACATCCCTCAGGAGACCATCCTCCACCTCATCAGGATCATGCCCAGGCGTTGTAGGGAGGTCATACGGGCACGTGGAGGCCACACCCACTACTGAGCCTCATTGGGACTTGTATTAAGGACATTACATAAAGTTGGATCGGCCTGTAGTGGGGTTTTCCACTTTGATTTTGAGTGTGACTCTGTGGTGTCCCAATACCGTATTTCATCCAGTACCTAGTGTAGAGGTCCCCAAAGTCAGAGTAACTACGTTCAGGTAGGGTTCCTCAGGGGGGACAGCCCCTAGTCGCCTCTCCTTAAGTTTAATTTGTATATTAATAAATGTATATATTAGTAATTCTATCTATATTATATAGGAATGTATAGCACTTACCTTGTTCAGCGTCGCAGGACCTTCGGTCATGTGACCAAGTTAGTAACCTCTATGGTATGTTGCAGGACCTTAGGAGGTCCTTGGGTCACGTGTTACCCAGCATTCTCTGTAATAGTGATTGACATCCGTATGGACCAATTAGCGTTAGTCCAGCCCCTGCCCATATAAGGGAGCTGCATCATATTATTGCTCTCTTGGGTTGCTGCTCTCGTGGACGCCGGACTAACAGGACGGTTCTGCGCAACTTTCAACGACACGCTAGGCCTCAAAACCTACGTCCTCAGCAGAACCAAAAATCGTGATTTTTACTCCAATTCCTGCTAATACTAGCCTGACTACTGGACCGCAACTAATTCCCCTAAATCCAGTGGAGCAGCGCAATAGTCTAGAGACTCTTAAAGCTAAAGTCCCAACCATTGTCAATCTCCAAAAGGAAGCTGTATTGATGAGAGACTGTTATGTTGATGAATATGCAGAAAATCTTCAGTAAAGTTAACGCTGTTTGCAGAAGCTTTCCGGTTGTGGACAATCCATTATTACTATCTACTCAGTATCATCTACCTCCCTATCGTTCCTGGGAAGGGCGGCGGTAGGAAAAGCTTTATTGAGGAGCCCTCACCCTGGCGTCACGAATAGTAAGGGTAAACAAGCACCCTTTATTACCTGCACAGCTACACTCCCCATCCCCTACACCCCCATAGCTACCACAACTCCATATCCAGACCTCCATGGGTTGATACATTTCATTTGCATTGATAACTGTGTTATCGCAGTGAGACCTTTATTTTTTTGCGCAGTGTATAAGCAAACATTACATTTCCGGAGTGCTACTTTAATGGGAACTGCCAGGGCCGGCGTCCGACATTTTTCTGCACTATTTTTCTACACACACGGAGCCTATAATGCAGGTGGGAACAGCGTCTTATCAGGAGTCCAGGGATGTGCGGTTGATGCTGCGTTTAGCTTCCGCATTTTGATGGACTCGTTACAATGTGTCAGTGAAGGTCGGACACTGGGACAGTAGAGAGATTTGTATCTGCTGTCGAGTTTAGCGTTACCTGCACTGATACATTGTAACAAAGCCACAGCTCTGAGTGATCAGGTTCTCCTTCAGTGACAGCAAGCAGAGATCTTGATATGCAAAGTATATTAGAGACAAAGAGAAGGTTTATTTGTGCGGTGGAGAAATAGTCACGGCGGCGGCAGAGCGGGGATCCCCGTACCTGTCAGTCATGGTGCGTCCCCCGGTGGGTCACATAATGTTGGAAGATTTATGGGCCGCATCTTCGGAGGTGACACGAGCTTCATCACTCTCCACCATCGCGTCCCCCACTGACACGAAATCCCTTCCCACCGCCGCCATCGCTCAAGGTCAGGGAGAAGGGCGAATTGATTTCATATTACACTGTCTGACCGCGGGGGAAACACAATCCGATCGCCAAATAGGGAATCCGTGGAGCACAGGCGACGCAACGAGAGATGAATGCGAATATATGGCGCAAAACAACGAAGATCCAAAGTCCCCTGCAAAGTCCCAAGTCTGCGGGACGGCACGTCGGGCTGCGTTCACACTGGCTGACACGTGCGTTTTATACAAAGCAAAGAAAAAAAATTATATGTTATCAATTTAAAAACGGATTGTGCGCCGCGCAACAGAATGTGTTATCTATTGACTTACAGTATAAAGAAAAAAATGGATTGTTGTAAAATTACAACTCCCAGCATGCCCAGACAGCCAAAGGAACACTGTACTGAAGTGCAGCGCTGTATGTCAGGGGATCACGTTCTGCAGCGCTGTATGTCAGGTGATCACGTTCTGCAGCGCTGTATGTAAGGGGATCACGTTCTGCAGCGCTGTATGTCAGGTGATCACGTTCTGCAGCGCTGTATGTCAGGTGATCACGTTCTGCAGCGCTGTATGTCAGGGGATCACGTTCTGCAGCGCTGTATGTCAGGGGATCACGTTCTGCAGCGCTGTATGTCAGGTGATCACGTTCTGCAGCGCTGTATGTAAGGGGATCACGTTCTGCAGCGCTGTATGTCAGGGGATCACGTTCTGCAGCGCTGTATGTCAGGTGATCACGTTCTGCAGCGCTGTATGTCAGGTGATCACGTTCTGCAGCGCTGTATGTCAGGTGATCACGTTCTGCAGCGCTGTATGTCAGGTGATCACGTTCTGCAGCGCTGTATGTCAGGTGATCACGTTCTGCAGCGCTGTATGTCAGGTGATCACGTTCTGCAGCGCTGTATGTCAGGTGATCACGTTCTGCAGCGCTGTATGTCAGGGGATCACGTTCTGCAGCGCTGTATGTGAGGTGATCACGTTCTGCAGCGCTGTATGTCAGGTGATCACGTTCTGCAGCGCTGTATGTCAGGTGATCACGTTCTGCAGCGCTGTATGTCAGGTGATCACGTTCTGCAGCGCTGTATGTCAGGTGATCACGTTCTGCAGCGCTGTATGTCAGGTGATCACGTTCTGCAGCGCTATATGTCATGTGATTACGTACTGCAGCGCTGTATGTCAGGTGATCACGTTCTGCAGCGCTGTATGTCAGGGGATCACGTTCTGCAGCGCTGTATGTCAGGTGATCACGTTCTGCAGCGCTGTATGTCAGGTGATCACGTTCTGCAGCGCTGTATGTCAGGTGATCACGTTCTGCAGCGCTGTATGTCAGGTGATCACGTTCTGCAGCGCTGTATGTCAGGTGATCATGTTCTGCAGCGCTGTATGTCAGGTGATCACGTTCTGCAGCGCTGTATGTCAGGTGATCACGTTCTGCAGCGCTGTATGTCAGGGGATCACGTTCTGCAGCGCTGTATGTCAGGTGATCACGTTCTGCAGCGCTGTATGTCAGGTGATCACGTTCTGCAGCGCTGTATGTCAGGTGATCATGTTCTGCAGCGCTGTATGTCAGGTGATCACGTTCTGCAGCGCTGTATGTCAGGGGATCATGTTCTGCAGCGCTGTATGTCAGGTGATCACGTACTGCAGCGCTGTATGTCTGGGGATCACGTACTGCAGCGCTGTATGTCAGGGGATCACGTACTGCAGCGCTGTATGTCAGGGGATCACGTACTGCAGCGCTGTATGTCAGGGGATCACGTACTGCAGCGCTGTATGTCAGGTGATCACGTTCTGCAGCGCTGTATGTCAGGGGATCACGTACTGCAGCGCTGTATGTCAGGTGATCATGTTCTGCAGCGCTGTATGTCAGGTGATCACGTTCTGCAGCGCTGTATGTCAGGTGATCACGTTCTGCAGCGCTGTATGTCAGGGGATCACGTACTGCAGCGCTGTATGTCAGGTGATCATCTTCTGCAGCGCTGTATGTCAGGTGATCACGTTCTGCAGCGCTGTATGTCAGGTGATCACGTTCTGCAGCGCTGTATGTCAGGTGATCATGTTCTGCAGCGCTGTATGTCAGGTGATCACGTTCTGCAGCGCTGTATGTCAGGTGATCACGTTCTGCAGCGCTGTATGTCAGGGGATCACGTTCTGCAGCGCTGTATGTCAGGTGATCACATTCTGCAGCGCTGTATGTCAGGTGATCACGTTCTGCAGCGCTGTATGTCAGGTGATCACGTTCTGCAGCGCTGTATGTCAGGGGATCACGTTCTGCAGCGCTGTATGTCAGGGGATCACGTTCTGCAGCGCTGTATGTCAGGTGATCACGTTCTGCAGCGCTGTATGTCAGGTGATCACGTTCTGCAGCGCTGTATGTCAGGTGATCACGTTCTGCAGCGCTGTATGTCAGGTGATCACGTTCTGCAGCGCTGTATGTCAGGGGATCACGTTCTGCAGCGCTGTATGTCAGGGGATCACGTTCTGCAGCGCTGTATGTCAGGGGATCACGTTCTGCAGCGCTGTATGTCAGGTGATCATGTTCTGCAGCGCTGTATGTCAGGTGATCACGTTCTGCAGCGCTGTATGTCAGGTGATCACGTTCTGCAGAGCTGTATGTCAGGTGATCACGTTCTGCAGCGCTGTATGTAAGGGGATCACATTCTGCAGCGCTGTATGTCAGGTGATTACGTTCTGCAGCGCTGTATGTCAGGTGATCACGTTCTGCAGCGCTGTATGTCAGGTGATCACGTTCTGCAGCGCTGTATGTCAGGTGATCACGTTCTGCAGCGCTATATGTCATGTGATTACGTACTGCAGCGCTGTATGTCAGGTGATCACGTTCTGCAGCGCTGTATGTCAGGGGATCACGTTCTGCAGCGCTGTATGTCAGGTGATCACGTTCTGCAGCGCTGTATGTCAGGTGATCACGTTCTGCAGCGCTGTATGTCAGGTGATCACGTTCTGCAGCGCTGTATGTCAGGTGATCACGTTCTGCAGCGCTGTATGTCAGGTGATCATGTTCTGCAGCGCTGTATGTCAGGTGATCACGTTCTGCAGCGCTGTATGTCAGGTGATCACGTTCTGCAGCGCTGTATGTCAGGTGATCACGTTCTGCAGCGCTGTATGTCAGGTGATCACGTTCTGCAGCGCTGTATGTCAGGTGATCACGTTCTGCAGCGCTGTATGTCAGGGGATCACGTACTGCAGCGCTGTATGTCAGGTGATCATGTTCTGCAGCGCTGTATGTCAGGTGATTACGTTCTGCAGCGCTGTATGTCAGGGGATCATGTTCTGCAGCGCTGTATGTCAGGTGATCACGTACTGCAGCGCTGTATGTCTGGGGATCACGTACTGCAGCGCTGTATGTCAGGGGATCACGTACTGCAGCGCTGTATGTCAGGGGATCACGTACTGCAGCGCTGTATGTCAGGTGATCACGTTCTGCAGCGCTGTATGTCAGGGGATCACGTACTGCAGCGCTGTATGTCAGGTAATCATGTTCTGCAGCGCTGTATGTCAGGTGATCACGTTCTGCAGCGCTGTATGTCAGGTGATCACGTTCTGCAGCGCTGTATGTCAGGGGATCACGTACTGCAGCGCTGTATGTCAGGTGATCATCTTCTGCAGCGCTGTATGTCAGGTGATCACGTTCTGCAGCGCTGTATGTCAGGTGATCACGTTCTGCAGCGCTGTATGTCAGGGGATCACGTTCTGCAGCGCTGTATGTCAGGTGATCACGTTCTGCAGCGCTGTATGTCAGGTGATCACGTTCTGCAGCGCTGTATGTCAGGTGATCACGTTCTGCAGCGCTGTATGTCAGGTGATCACGTTCTGCAGCGCTGTATGTCAGGGGATCACGTTCTGCAGCGCTGTATGTCAGGGGATCACGTTCTGCTGCGCTGTATTCAGGGGATCACGTTCTGCAGCGCTGTATGTCAGGTGATCATGTTCTGCAGCGCTGTATGTCAGGTGATCACGTTCTGCAGCGCTGTATGTAAGGGGATCACGTTCTGCAGCGCTGTATGTCAGGTGATTACGTTCTGCAGCGCTGTATGTCAGGTGATCACGTTCTGCAGCGCTATATGTCAGGTGATCACGTTCTGCAGCGCTGTATGTCATGTGATCACGTTCTGCAGCGCTGTATGTAAGGGGATCACGTTCTGCAGCGCTGTATGTCAGGTGATCACGTTCTGCAGCGCTGTATGTCAGGTGATCACGTTCTGCAGCGCTGTATGTCAGGGGATCACGTTCTGCAGCGCTGTATGTCAGGTGATCACGTTCTGCAGAGCTGTATGTCAGGTGATCACGTTCTGCAGCGCTGTATGTCAGGTGATCACGTTCTGCAGCGCTGTATGTCAGGTGATCATGTTCTGCAGCGCTGTATGTCAGGTGATCACGTTCTGCAGCGCTGTATGTCAGGTGATCACGTTCTGCAGCGCTGTATGTCAGGGGATCACGTTCTGCAGCGCTGTATGTCAGGTGATCACATTCTGCAGCGCTGTATGTCAGGTGATCACGTTCTGCAGCGCTGTATGTCAGGTGATCACGTTCTGCAGCGCTGTATGTCAGGTGATCACGTTCTGCAGCGCTGTATGTCAGGGGATCACGTACTGCAGCGCTGTATGTCAGGGGATCATGTTCT
Organism: Hyla sarda; assembly: GCF_029499605.1. Taxonomy (NCBI): domain Eukaryota; kingdom Metazoa; phylum Chordata; class Amphibia; order Anura; family Hylidae; genus Hyla; species Hyla sarda. The sequence goes on from NC_079197.1 coordinate 1,588,545, forward strand.
GCAGCGCTGTATGTCAGGTGATCACGTACTGCAGCGCTGTATGTCTGGAGATCACGTACTGCAGCGCTGTATGTCAGGGGATCACGTACTGCAGCGCTGTATGTCAGGGGATCACGTACTGCAGCGCTGTATGTCAGGTGATCACGTTCTGCAGCGCTGTATGTCAGGGGATCACGTACTGCAGCGCTGTATGTCAGGTGATCATGTTCTGCAGCGCTGTATGTCAGGTGATCACGTTCTGCAGCGCTGTATGTCAGGTGATCACGTTCTGCAGCGCTGTATGTCAGGGGATCACGTACTGCAGCGCTGTATGTCAGGTGATCATCTTCTGCAGCGCTGTATGTCAGGTGATCACGTTCTGCAGCGCTGTATGTCAGGTGATCACGTTCTGCAGCGCTGTATGTCAGGGGATCACGTTCTGCAGCGCTGTATGTCAGGTGATCACGTTCTGCAGCGCTGTATGTCAGGTGATCACGTTCTGCAGCGCTGTCAGGTGATCACGTTCTGCAGCGCTGTATGTCAGGTGATCACGTTCTGCAGCGCTGTATGTCAGGGGATCACGTTCTGCAGCGCTGTATGTCAGGGGATCACGTTCTGCAGCGCTGTATGTCAGGGGATCACGTTCTGCAGCGCTGTATGTCAGGTGATCATGTTCTGCAGCGCTGTATGTCAGGTGATCACGTTCTGCAGCGCTGTATGTCAGGTGATCACGTTCTGCAGCGCTGTATGTCAGGTGATCACGTTCTGCAGCGCTGTATGTTAGGTGATCACGTTCTGCAGCGCTGTATGTCAGGTGATCACGTTCTGCAGCGCTGTATGTCAGGGGATCACGTACTGCAGCGCTGTATGTCAGGTGATCACGTTCTGCAGCGCTGTATGTCAGGTGATTACGTTCTGCAGCGCTGTATGTCAGGTGATCACGTTCTGCAGCGCTATATGTCAGGTGATCACGTTCTGCAGCGCTGTATGTCATGTGATCACGTTCTGCAGCGCTGTATGTAAGGGGATCACGTTCTGCAGCGCTGTATGTCAGGTGATCACGTTCTGCAGAGCTGTATGTCAGGTGATCACGTTCTGCAGCGCTGTATGTCAGGTGATCATGTTCTGCAGCGCTGTATGTCAGGTGATCACGTTCTGCAGCGCTGTATGTCAGGTGATCACGTTCTGCAGCGCTGTATGTCAGGTGATCACGTTCTGCAGCGCTGTATGTCAGGTGATCACGTTCTGCAGCGCTGTATGTAGGGGATCACGTTCTGCAGCGCTGTATGTCAGGGGATCACGTTCTGCAGCGCTGTATGTCAGGGGATCACGTTCTGCAGCGCTGTATGTCAGGGGATCACGTTCTGCAGCGCTGTATGTCAGGGGATCACGTTCTGCAGCGCTGTATATCATGTGATCACGTTCTGCAGCGCTGTATGTCAGGGGATCACGTTCTGCAGCGCTGTATGTCATGTGATCACGTTCTGCAGCGCTGTATGTCAGGTGATCACGTTCTGCAGCGCTGTATGTCAGGTGATCACGTTCTGCAGCGCTGTATGTCAGGTGATCACGTTCTGCAGCGCTGTATGTAAGGGGATCACGTTCTGCGGCGCTGTATGTAAGGGGATCACGTTCTGCGGCGCTTTATCTCAGGGTGATATCTCCCTTTAATGTGTATTATAATTGCGCAGAGCATAATTCACGTACTGAATTCTCTGCCGTATGCGTGACGCAGCCGTTTTTACTGCCTCCCTGACGCCTGCCCCATGGTTGTTCCCGGAGATCTGCAGCAGATGACAAGCAGGGACCCCATGTGACCCGGACCCCTGACCACAGAGCTCATACAGCGCCCCCCGGATCACCCCCTGCCAGCGCGCAGATCAGGAGCAGAGCATTTAGGCAGGAACGCCGCAGGAATATATATGAGAGGATTTCATCAGCAGAAGCCGGGATCCTGAGATAGAACAATGGAGGTGAAGGGGTCACTGATCCACTGCAGAGCTCAATCCGTATACAGCCGCAGCGTAAGGAAACGGCTCTCCGGGCATGCTGGGAGTTGTAGTTTTGAAACAGCTGGAGGTCCAGAGTTTGGAGACCATCAATATTAGACCAGTGGGGGCACAACTCCCGGTACCATTGTAGACCTAGAGCAGTGGTCACCAAACTGAGGCCCTACAGATGTTGCAAAACTACAACTCCCAGCATGCCCAGACTGCCACATCTGGAGGGCCGCAGTTTGGAGACCACTGACCTAGAGAATAAGTTGAAGCTTTATTACACTTATATGTTTTCCACCATAGAGTCCTTCACCTAACGTGAGAGCCTCCGATCGGACTCGTCAGCGTGATGTATGGAGTGTACTATTGCTCTCTGCGCCATTTGTGGGTAGATGGACATCTCAGCAGATTGACGGCTCCATTGCTGGAGGGGAAATACCATGAATCTCCCAACAACAGAGCATAAAAGCGAAGCCCATCCGCCATCGCTGTGTGCGCAGAGCCCATAAAATGGCGGCAGCGTCCGGTGACATGGGCCTTATTCTCTCATCTTGACAAATGTCTGAGAGGCCCCGATCGCTTGTTAGGATTCAGTACGCGATGGCTCTCCCGGCGCCGCGGTCCCGTCTCTCATTTTGCTTTCCCTCCCTATTCGCCGCTGCGGCCTCTCTCTCCGCACTCGTCTTCCGTAGCCAGAGGCGAATCATGTTTAATATGTCATTCATTACAGAAGAAAGCCTCCGCATACGTGTTTGTTGTGGCGTCGTGTCAGTGTGTCAGGAATACAAGCGCGCCACCGGATGTTCCATTACTGACGGCTAATTGTAATTAGAGGATTCTGTCGCTCAGTGTCAGGAGCGATACGTGGAGGCGGCTGGAGGGATTTCTCCTCCTTATCCCTGGCCGGCAGTGTCTTCTGTTAGACCCCTATTGGAGACTACTGAGGGTCACTAAGGGTCGCTGAGAGTTGCTGAGGGTCACTGAGAGTTGCCGAGTGTCGCTGAGGGTCACTGAGAGTTGCTGAGGGTCACTGAGAGTTGCTGAGTGTCACTGAGGGTCACTGAGAGTTGTTGAGGGTCACTGAGAGTTGCTGAGGGTCACTGAGAGTTGCTGAGGGTCACTGAGAGTTGCTGAGTGTTGCTGAGGGTCACTGAGAGTTGTTGAGTGTTGCTGAGGGTCACTGAGAGTTGCTGAGGGTCACTGAGAGTTGCTGAGTGTTTCTGAGGGTCACTGAGGGTCACTGAGAGTCACTGAGGGTCACTGAGAGTCACTGAGGGTCACTGAGATGCACTGACAGTCACTGAGGGTCACTGAGGATCACTGAGGAACGCTAAGGGTCACTGAGGATCACTGAGAGTTGCTGAGGGTCACTGAGGATCGCTGAGGGTCACTGAGGATCACTGAGGGTCACTGAGGATCACTGAGAGTGGCTAGGGTCACTGAGGATCACTGAGAGTCACTGAGGATCACTGAGGATCACTGAGGGTCACTGAGGATCACTGAGAGTGGCTAGGGTCACTGAGGATCACTGAGGTTCACTGAGGTTCACTGAGGATCACTGAGAGTCACTGAGGATCACTGAGGATCACTGAGGGTCACTGAGGATCGCTGAGAGTTGCTGAGGGTCACTGAGGATCGCTGAGGGTCACTGAGGATCACTGAGGGTCACTGAGGATCACTGAGAGTGGCTAGGGTCACTGAGGATCACTGAGGTTCACTGAGGATCGCTGAGGGTCACTGAGGATCACTGAGGGTCACTGAGGATCACTGAGGGTCACTGAGGGTCACAGGAGAATCATTGAGGGTCACTGAGGCTCACTGAGGATCGCTGAGAGTTGCTGAGGGTCACTGAGGGTCACTGAGGATCGCTAAGGGTCACTGAGGATTGCTGAGGGTCACTGAGGATCGCTAAGAGTCCCTGAGGATCACTAAGGGTCACTGAGGATCACTGAGGGTCACTGAGGATCGCTGAGGGTCACTGAGGATCGCTGAGGGTCTTTGAGGATCACTAAGGGTCACTGAGGATCGCTGAGGGTCACTGAGGATCGCTGAGGGTCACTGAGGGTCGCTAAGGGTCACTGAGGATCGCTAAGGGTCACTGAGGTTCGCTAAGGGTCACAGAGGATCACTGAGGGTCACTGAGGATCACTGAGGGTCACTGAGGATCACTGAGAGTTACTGCGGGTCACAGGAGAATCATTGAGGGTCACTGAGGATCACTGAGGGTCACTGAGGATCACTGAGAGTTACTGAAGGTCACAGGAGAATCATTGAGGGTCACTGAGGCTCACTGAGGATCGCTGAGAGTTGCTGAGGGTCACTGAGGGTCACTGAGGGTCACTGAGGGTCACTGAGGATCACTGAGGGTCACTGAGGATCGCTAAGGGTCACTGAGGATTGTTGAGGGTCACTGAGGATCGCTAAGAGTCACTGAGGATCACTAAGGGTCACTGAGGATTGCTGAGGGTCACTGAGGATCGCTGAGGGTCACTGAGGGTCGCTAAGGGTCACTGAGGATCGCTAAGGGTCACAGAGGATCACTGAGGGTCACTGAGGATCATTGAGGGTCACTGAGGATCACCGAGAGTTACTGCGGGTCACAGGAGAATCATTGAGGGTCACTGAGGATCGCTGAGAGTTGCTGAGGGTCACTGAGGATCACTGAGGGTCACTGAGGATCACTGAGAGTTACTGAAGGTCACAGGAGAATCATTGAGGGTCACTGAGGCTCACTGAGGATCGCTGAGAGTTGCTGAGGGTCACTGAGGGTCACTGAGGATCACTGAGGGTCACTGAGGATTGCTAAGGGTCACTGAGGATTGCTGAGGGTCACTGAGGATCGCTAAGCGTCACTGAGGATCACTAAGGGTCACTGAGGATTGCTGAGGGTCACTGAGGATCGCTGAGGGTCACTGAGGGTCGCTAAGGGTCACTGAGGATCGCTAAGGGTCACTAAGGTTTGCTAAGGGTCACAGAGGATCACTGAGGGTCACTGAGGATCACTGAGAGTTACTGCAGGTCACAGGAGAATCATTGAGGGTTACTGAGGGTCACTGAGAGTTGCTGAGGGTCACTGAGGGTCACTGAGGATCACTGAGGAACGCTGAGAAACACTGAGGATCATTGAGAGTCACTAAGGGTCACTGAGAGTCACTGAGGATCGCTGAGGATCACTGAGGGTCACTGAGAATCGCTAGGGTCACTGAGGATCACTGAGGGTCAGTGAGAGTAACTGAGGGTCAGTGAGGGTCACTGAGAGTCGCTGAGGATCACTGAGGATTGCTGAGGAACACTGAGTATCACTGAGAGTCATTGATGGTCACTAAGGGTCACTGAGAGTCACTGAGAATCACTGAGAATCGCTAAGGGTCACTGAGGATTGCTGAGGGTCACTGAGGATCACTAAGGGTCACGTGAGGATCGCTGAGGGTCATGTGAGGATCGCTGAGGGTCACTGAGGGTCGCTAAGGCTCACTGAGGATCGCTAAGGGTCACTGAGGATCGCTAAGGGTCACTGAGGATCGCTAAGGGTCACTGAGGATCACTAAGGGTCACTGAGGATCACTGAGGGTCACTGAGGATCGCTAAGGGTCACTGAGGATCACTGAGGGTCCCTGACGATTGCTAAGGGTCACTGAGGATAGCTAAGGGTCACTGAGGATCACTAAGGGTCACTGAGGATCGCTGAGGGTCACTGAGGATCACTTAGGGTCCCTGACAATCGCTAAGGGTCACTGAGGATCGCTGAGGATCACTGGGAGTTGCGGAGGGTCACTGAGAGTCGTTGAGAGTCACTGAGGATCACTGAGAGTTGCTGAGGGTCAATGAGGATCACTAAGGATCACTGAGAGTTGCTGAGGATCGCTGAGGGTCACTAAGAGTCGCTGAAGATCACCGAGAGTCGCTTAGGATTGCTGTGGGTCACTGAGGATCACTGAGGGTCACTGAGGATCACTGAGAGTCACTAGAGTCACTGAGGGTCACTGAGGATCACCGAGGATCACTGAGGGTCACTGAGGATCACCGAGGATCACTGAGGGTCACTGAGGGTCACTGAGGGTCACTGAGAATCACTGAGGGTCACTGAGGATCACTGAGAGTTACTAGGGTCACTGAGGGTCACTGAGAGTCACTAGAGTCACTGAGGGTCACTGAGGATCACTGAGGGTCACTGAGGATCACTGAGAGTCGGTAGGGTCACTGAGGGTCACTGAGGGTCACTGAGAATCACTGAGGATCACTGAGAGTCGCCAGGGTCACTGAGGGTCACTGAGGGTCACTGAGGGTCACTGAGAATCACTGAGGGTCACTGAGGATCACTGAGAGTTACTAGGGTCACTGAGGGTCACTGAGAGTCACTAGAGTCACTGAGGGTCACTGAGGATCACTGAGGGTCACTGAGGATCACTGAGAGTCGGTAGGGTCACTGAGGGTCACTGAGGGTCACTGAGAATCACTGAGGATCACTGAGAGTCGCCAGGGTCACTGAGGGTCACTCAGGATCACTGAGGGTCACTGAGGATCACTGAGGGTCACTGAGGATCACTGAGGGTCACTGAGGATCACTGAGAGTCACCAGGGTCACTGAGGATCACTGAGGGTCATTGAGGATCACTGAGAGTTGCTGAGGAACACTGAGAGTCACTGAGGGTCACTGAGAGTTGCTGAGGGTCACTGAGAATTGCTGAGGGTCACTGAGGGGTGCCTAGATCAGTGGTCTCCAAACTGTGGACCTCCAAGCTGTTGCAAAACTACAACTCCTAGCATGCCCAGAGTCAGCCATCGAGTCAGCTAGTATAGGTGATATCACGTGTACGTATGTGTACATGGCCTTGTAAATCAGGTCCATTGTCATTGTCTATGACAGTGTTCCCCAACTAAGGTGCCTCCAGCTGTTGCAAAACTACAACACACAGCATGCTGGGAGATGTAGTTTTGCAACAGCTGTGTGCCCACTGGTTTACTGGGCATGCTGGGAGTTGTAGTTTAACAACAGGTGGAGGCACCCGGGTATTGAAACTCAGCTATATTTACTAATTTGGCGCATGCTGGGCATTCATTTTGATGCACGCTTAAATTTGGCGCAGCGCGACAGGGAAAACCCAACTGAGTAAATGCCGACTGTTCCAACAATTAGTTAATTAACTTTATAAAAAAAAAAAAAAGAACCTAAAACTTTTTTTTTTTTTTTTTTTTACTAGGTAGTTATCAGGTATTTTTTAATGAATTCTGGAAACAAAACAGATGTCACATTTCCGTGTATAATTATAGTTTCTAATTAATTTGATACTTACGTGAAAAGAAAAGAAAAACATTCTAAAACATGTAAAATACCTCACTAATTTATTTTTAAACTTTAGTAAATTGGCCGGGTAATGTTGGTGGCCACGCCACTTTTTATTCAGTTTTTACAGAAATCCGATGTATGTTTGTTATTGTGGCACAGACAAAATTGCGGCGCACAACCAGATAAATCCCAGTTGGCTACACTTTCGTAAACCTGGGCCAATGATGATGACGTTCTGTTCGGTCTGCGCACAACCGCTTTATTTAGGATGCATTCACACTACCAAATCTTGGGCGGATATATTGCGTCAGCTGCGGGTGCTGACTGAATCAGCCGGCACTAGGACCGCTCGGACATGCACAATCTCCATAGATATCAGTGCATATGATGCAAAGTAAGTCCGGTGAAATAATGGACAACAAACGCACGGTTCAGCGGGACCACATTGAAGACAATGGAGGCTGCTGCATCGGAAATTCTGCCGTCTGAACATTAGAGTCCCATTTGGGAGGCCTGTTCCGAAAAATGTGGTGGGTCCCAGCAGTTGGACCTCCCTTATAAATGTATGAGTGGACTTGAGAGCAAAGACCCCTCCATACCAACCAGTGGGTTCTCAGTAGCTGAGTTCCTGGTCAGTGACCGGCATTGGAGTGTGCGCCTATTTTGGTCATTTAGGCTCCTAGATTGTTCTGTCCATAGTTACCATAGAATCTAGGGGGTCAGAAGCCACTCCCATAATCACAGGCCACCGATTAGTTGTCAGCTGGAAACCTTCCGAAGTCGTCCATGGCCACCATGATAGGAGTCTTATAGGACATCGGTAGTTTAATAGTTCACTGCAATATAGAGATCACTGCAATATAGAGGTCACTGCAATATAGAGATCACTGCAATATAGAGATCACTGCAATATAGAGATCACTGCAATATAGAGATCACTGCAATATAGAGGTCACTACAATATTGAGTTCACTGCAATATAGAGGTCACTACAATATAGAGGTCACTTCAATATAGAGATCACTGCAATATAGAGATCACAGCAATATAGATGTCACTGCAATATAGAGGTCACTGCAATATAGAGGTCACTGCAATATAGAGGTCACTACAATATAGAGGTCACTGTAATATAGAGATCACTGCAATATAGAGATCACAGCAATATAGAGGTCACTGCAATATAGAGATCACTGCAATATAGAGGTCACTGCAATATAGAGGTCACTGCAATATAGAGATCACAGCAATAGAGAGATCACTGCAATATAGAGATCCCAGCTGATCAGGAGCAGGAGAGCTGTGTACCCATCACTACTGATCAGGAGCAGGAGAGCTGTGTACCCATCACTACTGATCAGGAGCAGGAGAGCTGTGTACCCGTCCCGACTGATCAGGAGCAGGAGAGCTGTGTACCCGTCCCGGCTGATCAGGAGCAGGAGAGCTGTGTACCCGTCCCAACTGATCAGGAGCAGGAGAGCTGTGTACCCATCACTACTGATCAGGAGCAGGAGAGCTGTGTACCCATCACTACTGATCAGGAGCAGGAGAGCTGTGTACCCGTCCCGGCTGATCAGGAGCAGGAGAGCTGTGTACCCGTCCCAACTGATCAGGAGCAGGAGAGCTGTGTACCCATCACTACTGATCAGGAGCAGGAGAGCTGTGTACCCATCACAACTGATCAGGAGCAGGAGAGCTGTGTACCCATGCCAGCTGATCAGGAGCAGGAGAGCTGTGTACCCATGCCAGCTGATCAGGAGCAGGAGAGCTGTGTACCCGTCACTTCTGATCAGGAGCAGGAGAGCTGTGTACCCATGCCAGCTGATCAGGAGCAGGAGAGCTGTGTACCCGTCACTTCTGATCAGGAGCAGGAGAGCTGTGTACCCATCACTACTGTTCAGGAGCAGGAGAGCTGTGTACCCGTCACTACTGTTCAGGAGCAGGAGAGCTGTGTACCCGTCACTACTGATCAGGAGCAGGAGAGCTGTGTACCTGTCCCGGCTGATCAGGAGCAGGAGAGCTGTGTACCCATCACTACTGTTCAGGAGCAGGAGAGCTGTGTACCCGTCACTACTGATCAGGAGCAGGAGAGCTGTGTACCTGTCCCGGCTGATCAGGAGCAGGAGAGCTGTGTACCCGTCACTACTGATCAGGAGCCAGAGAGCTGTGTACCTGTGCCGGCTGATCAGGAGCCAGAGAGCTGTGTACCTGTCCCGGCTGATCAGGAGCAGGAGAGCTGTGTACCTGTCCCGGCTGATCAGGAGCAGGAGAGCTGTGTACCTGTGCCGGCTGATCAGGAGCCAGAGAGCTGTGTACCTGTCCCGGCTGATCAGGCCGCCCTTTTAATGGCCACTCATTATTTGATTAGTATTTTTCGTCTTCCTCACAGGCAATAGAAGCAGCCGGAGACCTGATCCGGGATCTGAGGGAGGAAGAAAGATGTGAACAGCGTGAAAACTGCAACGCCGGAGGCGACAGACAACAGGTAAAGGCGTCAATGACAAATCTAACCCCCGTCTGTATGTGTGTAGCACCTGAGAGGAGGAGGAGGAGGAGGAGGAGGAGGAGGAGGTGTGACAATGATCCGGAGAAGTGTTACCACTGTGTGTGTGTATATATGTATATAGCAAGAAACACACTAAGATAGGCAGCACATTGTTCTCTATGATCATATAGATGAGTGCAGGGAGGGGATAGAGAGGACTGTGCAGCTGTAACTGTATGACCACACAGTTCTGTCTATGATCATAGAGATGAGTGCAGGGAGGAGATAGAGAGGACTGTGCAGCTGTAACTATATGACCACACAGTTCTCTATCATCATAGAGATGAGTGCAGGGAGGGGATAGAGAGGACTGTGCAGCTGTAACTGTATGACCACACAGTTCTGTCTATGATCATAGAGATGAGTGCAGGGAGGGGATAGAGAGGACTGTGCAGCTGTAACTGTATGACCACACAGTTCTCTCTATGACCATAGAGATGAGTGCAGGGAGGGGATAGAGAGGACTGTGCAGCTGTAACTGTATGACCACACAGTTCTCTCCATTATCATAGAGATGAGTGCAGGGAGGGGATAGAGAGGACTGTGCAGCTGTAACTGTATGACCACACAGTTCTCTCCATTATCATAGAGATGAGTGCAGGGAGGGGATAGAGAGGACTGTGCAGCTGTAACTATATGACCACACAGGTCTCTCTATTATCATAGAGATGAGTGCAGGGAGGGGATAGAGAGGACTGTGCAGCTGTAACTATATGACCACACAGTTCTCTCCATTATCATAGAGATGAGTGCAGGGAGGGGATAGAGAGGACTGTGCAGCTGTAACTATATGACCACACAGTTCTCTATGATCATATAGATGAGTGCAGGGAGGGGATAGAGAGGACTGTGCAGCTGTAACTGTATGACCACACAGTTCTGTCTATGATCATAGAGATGAGTGCAGGGAGGGGATAGAGAGGACTGTGCAGCTGTAACTGTATGACCACACAGTTCTCTCCATTATCATAGAGATGAGTGCAGGGAGGGGATAGAGAGGACTGTGCAGCTGTAACTGTATGACCACACAGTTCTCTCCATTATCATAGAGATGAGTGCAGGGAGGGGATAGAGAGGACTGTGCAGCTGTAACTATATGACCACACAGGTCTCTCTATTATCATAGAGATGAGTGCAGGGAGGGGATAGAGAGGACTGTGCAGCTGTAACTATATGACCACACAGTTCTCTCCATTATCATAGAGATGAGTGCAGGGAGGGGATAGAGAGGACTGTGCAGCTGTAACTATATGACCACACAGTTCTCTATGATCATAGAGATGAGTGCAGGGAGGGGATAGAGAGGATTGTGCAGCTGTAACTGTATGACCACACAGGTCTCTCTATTATCATAGAGATGAGTGCAGGGAGGGGATAGAGAGGACTGTGCAGCTGTAACTATATGACCACACAGTTCTCTCCATTATCATAGAGATGAGTGCAGGGAGGGGATAGAGAGGATTGTGCAGCTGTAACTGTATGACCACACAGGTCTCTCTATTATCATAGAGATGAGTGCAGGGAGGGGATAGAGAGGACTGTGCAGCTGTAACTTTATAATCACACAGTTCTCTATGATCCCAGAGATGAGTGCAGGGAGGGGATAGAGAGGACTGTGCAGCTGTAATTATGTGACCACACAGTTCTCTATGATCATAGAGATGAGTGCAGGGAGGGGATAGAGAGGATTGTGCAGCTGTAACTGTATGACCACACAGTTCTCTCCATTATCATAGAGATGAGTGCAGGGAGGGGATAGAGAGGACTGTGCAGTTGTAACTATATGACCACACAGTTCTCTCCATTATCATAGAGATGAGTGCAGGGAGGGGATAGAGAGGATTGTGCAGCTGTAACTGTATGACCACACAGTTCTCTCCATTATCATAGAGATGAGTGCAGGGAGGGGATAGAGAGGACTGTGCAGTTGTAACTATATGACCACACAGGTCTCTCTATTATCATAGAGATGAGTGCAGGGAGGGGATAGAGAGGACTGTGCAGCTGTAACTGTATGACCACACAGTTCTCTCTATGATCATACAGATGAGTGCAGGGAGGGGATAGAGAGGACTGTGCAGCTGTAACTGTATGACCACACAGTTCTCTCTATGATCATACAGATGAGTGCAGGGAGGGGATAGAGAGGACTGTGCAGCTGTAACTATATGACCACACAGTTCTCTCTATGATCATACAGATGAGTGCAGGGAGGGGATAGAGAGGACTGTGCAGCTGTAACTATATGACCACACATACTGTGCTGCTTATAGGGCACATGCCTGTTAAAAGAGCAGATAATATCAGAAATAAAGTGAACCCGTTTACAGCTCCTCTTATGATATTTTATCCCCCGTCCTCCTAATGACGCTTTGGCTGCAGAGTTTGCAGAATCAGCATCAAACCCTCCTCCGCCGCTGCCGCCGCCATCGCTTCTTTCCCAGCCCCCCATTATCATTTCAAAATAATTGACTTTTTTATTTGTAGCGTTTTCTTTGTAAATTGTGAGCTGATCCGACGCGTCTTTCATGTGCAACATAAAAGCAGAACTCGTTGTTCTATTGTGCCGAGCGATAAAAAAGAGGGGGAGCGCGGCAGCGGCGGCGGCGGCGACATATGGGACGCTCATCTCTCCTATTAATGAGACGCAGGAAGGCGCGAGGTAAAGGGGCGCATATGTTATGTTAACCCTCCACGAAGAGAGCGGCGTTCATTTCAAAGCCATCGCTGTTCCTTCAGAGAGATTCATCTTCGCGGATGATGCGCCGAGTCGGAACGCGTGCGAGTTCCTCATTGGGATTTCAGGCCGGCTTTGATAAAATTATACCTGACAAGCTCCAGTTTGCTCTCAAAGCCACTGGGAACCCGCAAAACAAAAGAGAAGAAAGACGAAATCTGAGAGAAGTGCAGACGGCTTAATGAAGTGGAATTATTATGAAGCCAGAGAATAGATCGTGGGGGTCATGTGATCGCAATGTGGAGCCCTGTGACCCCTGACCTGTGCGCCGCCACCTGCGCTGCTCTTTGTATTGTTTGTAGCTCTGGTGCTGGTGAAAGAGATGAAAACATTTACAGAATTGTTAATGCAAATTGTAATTGTCATCCAGAGCGCCATTCTTCCCCGACTCCCCCAGTCTGCTGCACTTTCCGGTAGCAGGCGGCGTTCTTATTAGGCCAGTTAGGCCGCTGACTCCAAACAGTGTGCCTGCTAAATCAGTGCATTTCCTGCTGTTGAAAAACTACAACTCCCAGCATGCCCAAACATGGTATACAGGAGGAGGCGTGTCGGCAGCATCATGCGGGGACAGATCGCCCCCTTCCAGCATCCTGCCGTGGCCCTGTACTGGAGATCGCAGGGGTCCCAGTGGTTGGATCCCCCGCGATCTATAATTTATCCTCTATCCTTCCAATAGGGATACGTTATATTGCAGGGCAGCTCCCACCAAGTACTATATAATCGAATCTGTCCCTGCCTAGTAGTAATCCAGCCCTAAACCTCTTCCTCGCTTCAATAAATGTTTTCATCGCTTTAATAGAGCAGATTTATAAAGCAGGGCAGGAAGCAGCGATTCCCAACAGGCGCGACGTCACTGATGCCTTACTGGGCGCTTGCTTCCACCCTCACATCGTCTATGTATGAGTGTTATTTATCTAATAGGGTGCCTCCAGCTGTTTCCCAACTACAACTCCCAGCATGCCATGATTGCTATTAGCTGTCAGGCCATGCTGAGAATTGTAGTTGTGAAACAGCTGGAGGCACCCTATTAGATAAATAACATTCATGCCTAGTGCTGGGCGGTATACAGTACCGGTATGAATGCCTCCTGCGAGCGCGAGCGCTACTATCACCGCTAGCGGGGTCCCTGTGCTCACTAGCGGTGTCGCAAGAATGCCGAGCGCGATCGCTACCATCACCGCTAGCGGGGTCCCTGTGCCCACTAGCGGTGTCACAAGAATGCCGAGCGCGGCTCTGTTCCCCGTCCCTGTCAGCTCTCAGGGTACGGGAACAGATTTAAAAGTCTTGTGCGCGGCTAACATAGTGTAGGGCTAACGTAGGCAGCGCTAGGAGCCTGGCGTTAGCCCTACGCTATTTGTGTAGTGCTGCTCCTGCGCAGTACTACGTTAGCTGCGCGCGAGGCTTTTAAATCTGTTCCCGTACCCTGAGAGCTGACAGGGACGGGGAACAGAGCCGCGCTCGGCATTCTTGTGACACCGCTAGTGAGCACAGGGACCAGGGACCCCGCTAGCAGTGATGGTAGCGATCGCGCTCGGCATTCTTGTGACACCGCTAGTGAGCACATGGATCCCGCTAGCGGTGATGGTAGCGATCGCGGGGGGCACATTTGACACCGCTAGCGGGCACAGGGAGGGGGGGGGGCTTAGGCCAGTGGAGCTATCAGCGTGCTCACTCTAGCGAGCACAGCAGTGACTGAATTTCGACTCATTGCCAGGCTTAAATTTGTCGAAATTCTGTAGTGACGTCACTGCCACTGGTTTAAAATCACTTTTTTTTTAATTAAAGTATATTAGAGATATGTTGTAGCACTTAAGTATCAATTTTTTGATATCATGACAGTGGCCCATTTAAAGGAAGACGGTCATCCTGTTCACCCACACTAAGCCGAATACACTGGGTTATAGTGGGGTGAACAGAAGACCGATGAGGGGGTCACTGACTAAAATACGCACCTTGGATCCACAGATACGTCCTACTGAAGATCCGCTTCTGTCTTCTCTGTATTATGTGCTGGAGGCTCAGTTAGAATATTAATTGTCGCTAGTCATGTGAGCGCTCACTCAGCGCATGCGTTTACGTGACCAGCGACTCCATCTTACTAGGACATGGAGTCACAGACAATGAATATGCAAATTGAGCCGATGAGGCCCGCCTCCAGTGCGCAATTCAGAGATGATTGAAACAGACATCTGGACCAAAAGTTTGTACTTTAGCCAGTGACCCCCTCATCGGACCCCTGTTCACCCAAACTATATCCCAGTGTATTAGGTTTAGTGCAGGTTGACAGGATGACCGTTTTCCTTTAAGTGTCAGTGAGGGCCTCATGTTTGAGGGTCGCATAAGGCCTCACAAAATTTAGAGCGGCCTCTGCCTGGGGGGGGGGAGAGAGAGATAAGCATCACCAAGGGGGGGGGGGCAGAGAGAGATAAGCATCACCAAGGGGGGGGGGGCAGAGAGAGATAAGCATCACCAAGGGGGGGGGCAGAGAGAGATAAGCATCACCAAGGGGGGGGGGGCAGAGAGAGATAAGCATCACCAAGGGGGGGGGGGGAGAGAGAGATAAGCATCACCAAGGGGGGGGGGGGGAGAGAGATAAGCATCACCAAGGGGGGGGGGCAGAGAGAGATAAGCATCACCAAGGGGGGGGGGGGCAGAGAGAGATAAGCATCACCAAGGGGGGGGCAGAGAGAGATAAGCATCACCAAGGGGGGGGGGGAGAGAGAGATAAGCATCACCAAGGGGGGGGGGGGGGGAGAGAGAGATAAGCATCACCAAGGGGGGGGGGGGGGGAGAGAGAGATAAGCATCACCAAGGGGGGGCAGAGAGAGATAAGCATCACCAAGGGGGGGGGGGGAGAGAGATAAACATCACCAAGGGGGAGGGGGGGCAGAGAGAGATAAGCATCACCAAGGGGGGGGGGGGCAGAGAGAGATAAGCATCACCAAGGGGGGGGCAGAGAGAGATAAGCATCACCAAGGGGGGCAGAGAGAGATAAGCATCACCAAGGGGGGCAGAGAGAGATAAGCATCACCAAGGGGGGGGGGTGATTTATCATAAGGATGCGTCCACAGCGGAGGATTTACCTGTAAACTCGAAGTGTTTCCCACTGTGGATCTGAATGGGGCGATTGAAGTCAATAGTGTCTGTGGCCGATTTTTCACAGCGATCTCTCTATTGCTGTGATCTCTATATTAGTGTGATCTCTATATTGCTGTGATCTCTATATTGATGTGATCTCTATATTGCTGTGATCTCTATATTGATGTGATCTCTATATTGCAGTGATCTCTATATTGCAGTGATCTCTATATTGATGTGATCTCTATATTGCAGTGATCTCTATATTGCAGTGAACTCTATATTGCTGTGATCTCTATATTGCAGTGATCTCTATATTGCAGTGACCTCTATATTGCAGTGATCTCTATATTGCTGTGATCTCTATATTGCAGTGATCTCTATATTGCAGTGAACTCTATATTGCTGTGATCTCTCTATAGCTGTGATCTCTATATTGCAGTGATCTCTATATTGCTGTGATCTCTATATTGCAGTGATCTCTATATTGCAGTGATCTCTATATTGCTGTGATCTCTATATTGATGTGATCTCTATATTGATGTGATCTCTCTATAGCTGTGATCTCTCTATAGCTGTGATCTCTATATTGATGTGATCTCTATATTGCAGTGATCTCTATATTGCAATGATCTCTATATTGCAGTGATCTCTATATTGCAGTGATCTCTATATTGCTGTGATCTCTATATTGCAGTGAACTCTATATTGCAGTGATCTCTATATTGCAGTGATCTCTATATTGCAGTGAACTCTATATTGCTGTGACCTCTATATTGCTGTGATTTCTATATTGCTGTGATCTCTATATTGCTGTGATCTCTATATTAGTGTGATCTCTATATTGCTGTGAACTTTATATTGCTGCGATCTCTATATTGCTGTGATCTCTATATTGCTGTGATCTCTATATTGATGTGATCTCTATATTGATGTGAACTCTCTATTGCAGTGATCTCTATATTGCAGTGATCTCTATATTGCAGTGATCTCTATATTGATGTGATCTCTATATTGCTGTGAACTCTATATTGCAGTGATCTCTATATTGCAGTGATCTCTATATTGCTGTGATCTCTATATTGCAGTGAACTCTATATTGCAGTGATCTCTATATTGCTGTGATCTCTATATTGCTGTGATCTCTATATTGATGTGATCTCTATATTGCTGTGATCTCTATATTGCTGTGATCTCTATATTGCTGTGATCTCTATATTGCTGTGATCTCTATATTGCTGTGATCTCTATATTGCAGTGAACTCTATATTGCTGTGATCTCTATATTGCTGTGATCTCTATATTGCAGTGAACTCTATATTGCTGTGATCTCTATATTGCTGTGATCTCTATATTGATGTGATCTCTATATTGCTGTGATCTCTATATTGCAGTGAACTCTATATTGCTGTGATCTCTATATTGCAGTGAACTCTATATTGCTGTGATCTCTATATTGCAGTGATCTCTATATTGCTGTGATCTCTATATTGCTGTGATCTCTATATTGCAGTGAACTCTATATTGCTGTGATCTCTATATTGCAGTGATCTCTATATTGCTGTGATCTCTATATTGCTGTGATCTCTATATTGCAGTGAACTCTATATTGCTGTGATCTCTATATTGCAGTGATCTCTATATTGCTGTGATCTCTATATTGCAGTGATCTCTATATTGCAGTGAACTTTATATTGCAGTGATCTCTCTATAGCTGTGATCTCTATATTGCAGTGATCTCTATATTGCAGTGATCTCTATATTGCAGTGACCTCTATATTGCAGTGATCTCTATATTGCTGTGATCTCTATATTGCAGTGATCTCTATATTGCAGTGAACTTTATATTGCAGTGATCTCTCTATAGCTGTGATCTCTATATTGCAGTGATCTCTATATTGCAGTGATCTCTATATTGCAGTGAACTTTATATTGCTGTGATCTCTATATTGCAGTGATCTCTATATTGCTGTGATCTCTATATTGATGTGATCTCTATATTGATGTGATCTCTCTATAGCTGTGATCTCTCTATAGCTGTGATCTCTATATTGATGTGATCTCTATATTGCAGTGATCTCTATATTGCAATGATCTCTATATTGCAGTGATCTCTATATTGCAGTGATCTCTATATTGCTGTGATCTCTATATTGCAGTGAACTCTATATTGCAGTGATCTCTATATTGCAGTGATCTCTATATTGCAGTGAACTCTATATTGCTGTGACCTCTATATTGCTGTGATTTCTATATTGCTGTGATCTCTATATTGCTGTGATCTCTATATTAGTGTGATCTCTATATTGCTGTGATCTCTATATTGCTGTGATCTCTATATTGCTGTGATCTCTATATTGCTGTGATCTCTATATTGATGTGATCTCTATATTGATGTGAACTCTCTATTGCAGTGATCTCTATATTGCAGTGATCTCTATATTGCTGTGATCTCTATATTGCAGTGAACTCTATATTGCAGTGATCTCTATATTGCTGTGATCTCTATATTGCTGTGATCTCTATATTGATGTGATCTCTATATTGCTGTGATCTCTATATTGCTGTGATCTCTATATTAGTGTGATCTCTATATTGCTGTGATCTCTATATTGCTGTGATCTCTATATTGCTGTGATCTCTATATTGCTGTGATCTCTATATTGATGTGATCTCTATATTGATGTGAACTCTATATTGCAGTGATCTCTATATTGCAGTGATCTCTATATTGCTGTGATCTCTATATTGCAGTGAACTCTATATTGCAGTGATCTCTATATTGCTGTGATCTCTATATTGCTGTGATCTCTATATTGATGTGATCTCTATATTGCTGTGATCTCTATATTGCTGGGATCTCTATATTGCTGTGATCTCTATATTGCTGTGATCTCTATATTGCTGTGATCTCTATATTGCAGTGAACTCTATATTGCTGTGATCTCTATATTGCTGTGATCTCTATATTGCAGTGAACTCTATATTGCTGTGATCTCTATATTGCTGTGATCTCTATATTGATGTGATCTCTATATTGCTGTGATCTCTATATTGCAGTGAACTCTATATTGCTGTGATCTCTATATTGCAGTGAACTCTATATTGCTGTGATCTCTATATTGCTGTGATCTCTATATTGCTGTGATCTCTATATTGCAGTGAACTCTATATTGCTGTGATCTCTATATTGATGTGATCTCTATATTGCAGTGAACCTTATATTGCAGTGATCTCTATATTGCAGTGAACTCTATATTGCTGTGACCTCTATATTGCTGTGATTTCTATATTGCTGTGATCTCTATATTAGTGTGATCTCTATATTGATGTGATCTCTTTATTGCAGTGAACCTTATATTGCTGTGAACTCTATATTACTGTGATCTCTATATTGCTGTGAACTCTATATTGCTGTGATCTCTATATTGCCGTGATCTCTATATTGCCGTGATCTCTATATTGCTGTGATCTCCATATTGCAGTGAACTCTATATTGCAGTGAACTCTATATTGCAGTGAACTCTATATTGCTGTGAACTCTATATTGCTGTGAACTTTATATTGCAGTGACCTCTATATTGCTGTAGACCTTATATTGCTGTGATCTCCATATTGCTGTGAACTCTATATTGCTGTGATCTTTTTATTGCAGTGAACTCTATATTGCTGTGATCTCTATAATGCTGTGATCTATATATTGCTGTGATCTCCATATTGCTTTGAACCTTATATTGCTCTGATCTCTGTATTGCTGTGATCTCCATATTGCGGTGAACTCTATATTGCAGAGAGCCTTATATTGCTGTGATCTCTATATTGCAGTGTACTCTATATTACTGTGATCTCTATATTGCTGTGATCTCTATATTGCTGTGAACTTTATATGGCTGTGAACTCTATATTGCTGTGATCTCTATATTGCTGTGGTCTCTATATTGCAGTGAACTTTATATTACAGTGAACTTTATATTACAGTGAACTTTATATTGCAGTGAACTTTATATTACAGTGAACTTTATATTGCAGTGATTTCTATATTGCAGTGAACTCTATATTGCAGTGAACATTATATTGCAGTGACCTCTATATTGCAGTGATTTTTATATTGCAGTGAACTCTATATTGCAGTGAACTTTATATTACAGTGAACTTTATATTGCAGTGAACTTTATATTGCAGTGAACTCTATCTTGCAGTGATTTCTATATTGCAGTGAACTCTATATTGCAGTGACCTCTATATTGCAGTGATTTTTATATTGCAGTGAACTTTATATTGCAGTGACCTCTATATTGCAGTGATTTTTATATTGCAGTGAACTTTATATTGAAGTGAACTTTATATTGCAATGAACTGTCAAAATTACTCATGTCCTATAGGACTCAATATAGCAAACAATGCAAAAAGAAAAAAAAACAAGGTCAATATGATAAATGGAGACAGTTTGCCTCATGCCTCCCCCACCCTCACTGGAAAAATCCACGAAACTGCGCGCGAATACAGTCGGCCATGATTCAGCTCTCGAGGAACAAGGGCGAACCTTCAAAGAGCCTCCAGTAAGAAAGAATCATTAATTATGGGAAAATCCCCTCCATTGCTGTTTATTAGAATTCTACAAATCCACCAGCGCAGCCGCCGCTTTCATCTCCCTCCCCTGACAGCTTCTTGCTGAGGGAGCCGCCGTTTGATGTCTGCTCGGTTTTGGCGCGGTGTAGTGGGTCTCGGTATTTTACCAGCCGCTTTTCTCCTTCTAACCTAAATCCAAGGTCCACACGTCTGCGCCCCGCGTCTCCTCAGTTTTGTATGCCAGACGAGATCTCTTCTTGTTTTTGCTTTGAATAGCCATTAAAATTAAATCTCGGCAAACGCTTCAAAAAGCCGTAGACTGTGCGACCGTAATACCAAAAAAGAACTTCCCCCCCCACCGCCCCTGCAAGAAGACTTAAAAGACTTAGATTTTCCGAATGAAAGAATAACAAAATCTTACGTGGGACGGGAGGTTTTGATCTGGCGGTTGCATTGAATGCGCTTGTTATAGCGTCTGCTCGCCGCCCCCTCCGGGGAAGGTTGAATAGGAGGTGAATCCGGTGTCAGGTGCTTCTCCGATCGGCTGTGATGTATTCACTGTAGCCGCAGCCATTACAGGAAGTGACCCCTGTTATACATGAAACAGAGGTCTCCGATGTGGAAAAGCTGGAAGCGCTATTATTATAAGTGAGAGACTGGAGTGAGTGACCCCGCCGATTAATTGTCGAGAGATAATCAGACCGCGAACGGTTCAGCGTCATAAAACATTGATGCTGCTTTAAAGTTTTATAGACCTCGAGGCACCGCTCTGCTCCATCACATCATCTCTGTGTAAGACTTTACCAATACTTTGTATCTATCTTCAGTTACATGATTACTCCAGTCACATCCAAAGCTGCATCTAGAATTCTGTCCTCTGGGGTATCAGCAGCAGATCCTGTAAGGTAAGAGGCCTGGACCCCATTGACCTGTGCCGTGACCCTCGCGGCCTCAACCTGAAAGACCAGTGATGTGATCTCCAAGGCCCGGACCCCATTGACCTGTGATGTGGTATCATCCTGTCTATCCTCACAGAGGGTAATGGACCTCAAAGACCAGTGATGTGACTTCAAAGGCCTGGACCCCATTGACCTGTGATGTGGTATCATCCTGTCTATCCTCACAGAGGGTAATGGACCTCAAAGACCAGTGATGTGATCTCCAAGGCCCGGACCCCATTGACCTGTGATGTGGTATCATCCTGTCTATCCTCACAGAGGGTAATGGAGCTCAAAGACCAGTGATGTGACTTCAAAGGCCTGGACCCCATTGACCTGTGATGTGGTATCATCCTGTCTATCCTCACAGAGGGTAATGGACCTCAAAGACCAGTGATGTGATCTCCAAGGCCCGGACCCCATTGACCTGTGATGTGGTATCATCCTGTCTATCCTCACAGAGGGTAATGGACCTCAAAGACCAGTGATGTGATCTCCAAGGCCCGGACTCCATTGACCTGTGATGTGGTATCATCCTGTCTATCCTCACAGAGGGTAATGGACCTCAAAGACCAGTGATATGATCTCCAAGGCCCGGACCCCATTGACCTGTGATGTGGTATCATCCTGTCTATCCTCACAGAGTGTAATGGACCTCAAAGACCAGTGATGTGACTTCAAAGGCCCGGACCCCATTGACCTTTGATGTGACCCCCCCCCCCCAAACCTGGACCCCATTGACCTGTGATGTGACCTTCGAGGCCACAACCTCAAAGACCAGTGATGTATGTGATCTCCAAGGCCCAGACCCCATTGACCTGTTATGTGACCTTAGAGGCCTGGACTCTATAGACCTGTGATGTGACCCCCCAAACCTGGACCCCCCCCCCTTGTGATGTGACTCTATAGATCAGTGTTTCCCAACTAGGGTGCCTCCAGCTGTTGCAAAACTACAACTCCCAGCATGCCCGAACAGCCTTTGGCACCCTGGTTGGGAAACAAATAAAATAACATAGTAAGTAGAAACAATGTGGTTCCTGTGAATTCGCAGATCTGGCCGCTTGTTCCTCCGTTTTCGATAAATGTCAGGTCATGTGACAGAATGTAGTTTCCAGCATTTTCTATCAGACAGTAGCGGAATCTCATGACCGCTATAAGGAGGCGTATAATCCTCGGGGTGACATCAGAGGCGGCCACTGCGCCAATTCCTGATATTTCAGAAAGTTAAAGCTAATGAGCGAGAATAAATCCGCAGCTAAAATCCTGCGCCAAGTCCCTGATACCCTACAAGAGAACGGAACGTATTCTCTCCGCCCGATGAATCAATGGGATAATTAGATTATGCGCTTTTAGGGGGTGTAAATCTCGCCCTCCGGACAGGTAAGGAAATTGATGAACCATCTGTTATAAAATCTATTAGTGCGGCGGCTGAAGGAGCCCGATCAGGAAGACGATGGCGTCTCCTCAGGGCGCTGCCAATAAATGGCAACTTCGCAACGTAAAGGAGATCCATTCTCTATTAATGCTTCATTTCTGGCTCCAGACTCTTTGGACTCGATACAAAATCTATTCCTGGACCCCCCCGAGCATCAGATGGTATCATCCTGTCTATCCTCACAGAGGGTAATGGAGCCCAGCCCTGCCCCCACCCCCGACCGCCAACCACCGCCACTGTGGCCATGTCCTGGATGTATGGTGGTACATGAGGACCCCCCTCAGGACTGTCAGGGTCCCTGCACCTCTGCTGGATGAGGATCTTCACTAGTCGCTCCACCGTGGTGTAAGGTGTAATAGAGACTTTATTTTACATTGGTGGTAAATTTGTGACATGACACCGAAAACCTGCGTCCAGGGAAGTCCACCCGATGGGGCTGACAGGCCCTTGTTCAACTTCTCCTCTCTTGTAAAGACAAAATTCTGCCTCTCGGGCCTCCCGGACGAAGGTCAGCGTGCCGAAACACGCAGTGC
The DNA here is from genome assembly GCF_029499605.1 of Hyla sarda. Taxonomy (NCBI): domain Eukaryota; kingdom Metazoa; phylum Chordata; class Amphibia; order Anura; family Hylidae; genus Hyla; species Hyla sarda. The sequence goes on from NC_079197.1 coordinate 1,611,643, forward strand.
ACTTGCATGCATATATATATATTAGCTGCGGGTGCTTATTCACTGTTACTATCAGTATACCAGTATATACTATACCCCGTGATTGACACCTCTGTATGTAGGGCGTCCGGTGATGCCGCGTGATTATCACCTCTGTATGTAGGGCGTCCGGTGATGCCGCGTGATTATCACCTCTGTATGTAGGGCGTCCGGTGATGCCCCGTGATTATCACCTCTGTATGTGGGGCGTCCGGTGATGCTCCGTGATTATCACCTCTGTATGTAGGGCGTCCGGTGATGCCCCGTGATTGACACCTCTGTATGTAGGGCGTCCGGTGATGCCCCGTGATTATCACCTCTGTATGTAGGGCGTCCGGTGATGCCGCGTGATTGACACCTCTGTATGTAGGGCGTCCGGTGATGCCCCGTGATTATCACCTCTGTATGTGGGGCGTCCGGTGATGCCCCGTGATTATCACCTCTGTATGTAGGGCGTCCGGTGATGCCGCGTGATTATCACCTCTGTATGTGGGGCGTCCGGTGATGCCCCGTGATTATCACCTCTGTATGTAGGGCGTCCGGTGATGCCCCGTGATTATCACCTCTGTATGTAGGGCGTCCGGTGATGCCCCGTGATTGACACCTCTGTATGTAGGGCGTCCGGTGATGCCCCGTGATTATCACCTCTGTATGTAGGGCGTCCGGTGATGCCGCGTGATTGACACCTCTGTATGTAGGGCGTCCGGTGATGCCCCGTGATTATCACCTCTGTATGTGGGGCGTCCGGTGATGCCGCGTGATTGACACCTCTGTATGTAGGGCGTCCGGTGATGCCCCGTGATTATCACCTCTGTATGTGGGGCGTCCGGTGATGCCCCGTGATTATCACCTCTGTATGTAGGGCGTCCGGTGATGCTCCGTGATTATCACCTCTGTATGTGGGGCGTCCGGTGATGCCCCGTGATTATCACCTCTGTATGTAGGGCGTCCGGTGATGCCCCGTGATTGACACCTCTGTATGTAGGGCGTCCGGTGATGCCCCGTGATTATCACCTCTGTATGTAGGGCGTCCGGTGATGCCGCGTGATTATCACCTCTGTATGTAGGGCGTCCGGTGATGCCCCGTGATTATCACCTCTGTATGTAGGGCGTCCGGTGATGCCCCGTGATTGACACCTCTGTATGTAGGGCGTCCGGTGATGCCGCGTGATTGACACCTCTGTATGTAGGGCGTCCGGTGATGCCCCGTGATTATCACCTCTGTATGTAGGGCGTCCGGTGATGCCGCGTGATTATCACCTCTGTATGTAGGGCGTCCGGTGATGCCGCGTGATTATCACCTCTGTATGTAGGGCGTCCGGTGATGCCCCGTGATTGACACCTCTGTATGTAGGGCGTCCGGTGATGCCCCGTGATTATCACCTCTGTATATAGGGCGTCCGGTGATGCCGCGTGATTATCACCTCTGTATGTAGGGCGTCCGGTGATGCCCCGTGATTATCACCTCTGTATGTAGGGCGTCCGGTGATGCCCCATGATTGACACCTCTGTATGTAGGGCGTCCGGTGATGCCGCGTGATTATCACCTCTGTATGTAGGGCGTCCGGTGATGCCCCGTGATTATCACCTCTGTATGTAGGGCGTCCGGTGATGCCCCATGATTGACACCTCTGTATGTAGGGCGTCCGGTGATGCCGCGTGATTATCACCTCTGTATGTAGGGCGTCCGGTGATGCCCCGTGATTATCACCTCTGTATGTAGGGCGTCCGGTGATGCCGCGTGATTGACACCTCTGTATGTAGGGCGTCTGGTGATGCCGCGTGATTGACACCTCTGTATGTAGGGCGTCCGGTGATGCCGCGTGATTATCACCTCTGTATGTAGGGCGTCCGGTGATGCCGCGTGATTGACACCTCTGTATGTAGGGCGTCCGGTGATGCCCCGTGATTGACACCTCTGTATGTAGGGCGTCCGGTGATGCCGCGTGATTGACACCTCTGTATGTAGGGCGTCCGGTGATGCCGCGTGATTATCACCTCTGTATGTAGGGCGTCCGGTGATGCCGCGTGATTGACACCTCTGTATGTAGGGCGTCCGGTGATGCCCCGTGATTGACACCTCTGTATGTAGGGCGTCCGGTGATGCCCCGTGATTGACACCTCTGTATGTAGGGCGTCCGGTGATGCCGCGTGATTGACACCTCTGTATGTAGGGCGTCCGGTGATGCCGCGTGTGTTGATGTTTTGTTTCCTCCTGTTGTGTCTGTTGTTTTTAATACATATTAATAACATTTGGCATTTTATTTCTATTCAAAGGGGGACATGTATCATTATTTGTGTATGGTAGAAGCATTTTACCCCTTTTCCCGAATTCTAAATTATGTGCAGAAGCGCTAAATTTATCAATCAAGCGCAATGAGTTTCATAAATCGCGGGTAAATATAATCATCTCCTCAATCCACTCTTTGGAAAATAGAATCGATGATTTACAGCATCTCGCTACGTTAAGTCCAAGATGGCTTATATTTGCGCAAAAAAAACAGCTCTTGCGGCAAAATTTTTGGTGTAAAAAAAAAAGTACGCAGTGAATAAATCCATGTGTACTATAGATGTCACTCCAAGGTGCCCTGATTCAGCCACATCTGGAGGACATGTTCTACCAAAACGTGCGCAAAATTTTGGGCAAAAAAATACACACAAAACAGGGGTAAAATCTTTGATACATGTCCCCCAGTGACTCCACTTTCTTTTCTTTGGTTTTGTTGCTCTCGGGGAGAGGTATCATGTACAACGCATCCTCACTGTGTAGACAGGAACCAGAATTAGGAGCAGTGACTTACCTGTAGGATGAGACATGTGGCCCCTGTGTAGGTAAGTCTCCGGGAGCGAAGGGCCAGAAGATGTCCCTCTGCCAAGGCCTAGACGGGTTCTATCAGGCTCAGATCCTTTCTTTCCATAGGAGAGGAGGGGAGGACTAAACACTAAGTACTCCTGCAACAACTGGCTAGGAGTGTCATGTGACCAAAGCATCATCCCTTGTATACAATATATGCAGTTCTGTTAACCCTTGACACTGTGTATACATCATGTGCAATACGTAAAAATACATTTGCAAAACTCTCCAGTATCTGATATACACATTTCATGCATTAAAGAGAACCCCTCATGATCTTGTTATATTTTAAAATCCTCCCAGGTCACGGCCCCCATCATGATAACCCCCCCCCCCGGCCTTTATTTTTATTATTTGTTAGATTTCCACCTTGATATTGTTCTGTATTTTCTGCTCAGTCTCAGTCAGATTCACAGATTGGGAAGGGGCGTTCCCCAGCAGGCGTGACATCATCTGAAGCCATACAGGGGAGAACTTCCTCCCTCACTCTGCTACACACAGACCAGAGCAGTTCAGTGTGAGATGAGCTATGATTGGCTAAGGCTGCACACACACCCCTCAGCACTCCAGACTGCATTTCCTGATTTTGGACTTCTGCCAGGCCAGCAGGAGTCCAAAGTCTGTGCAAGAGATTGGGGTGGGGGGGGGGGGGGACTGTGCTCTGGACTAGTAAGGAGACACCTAGTGGCAGCCTTTTTAACCACAAATAAAACATAGAAAACTTTTTTCAAACACATTAGAAAGATTTTTTATTTACCATAAGGAGTACAATAGTAAAAATGTGTATAAATGAGAGCGACCATTTACACACCGGGCCCCTGGCCTCAGTAAGGGGGGGGGGGGGGGGTGATCACCTTGATATTTTGGTTCCTGTTTTGACCTTTTTCTTTGGAGGTTTGCAGGATTTACTTCTGGTCACAGACCCAGTTGGAGGTTGTGTGATTTGCTCACTGTCCTGTAGGGGCGCTGTGGTCACTATCTGAGGAGCCCAATGCATTACGCTCATCGGTGCCCCCTATGTGGGGTGTGATGCCTCCTACACATCCTCCTGAGCTTTATTTACAAGTCCTGACATATATCTGAGTCCTGGTAATGGGATTGTTCTCCCCGATCTATTTGCTGCCTACACCATGAGACAGGTGTATAAAGGGATGATGAAGCGGCGTCTGCAGCCCGCCAGGGAGTCTGGGGCGATCTCAGCCGTGAATGAGTTGTCTCTGTACTCATAGATGAGCGTACAGCGAGGATTCTGCGACCGTCAGGAGTGCGGACACTGAACGTGCTCCGTCCCCTCAATATACGGGAAATTCATTAAAGATTTTGTCTTATTTATGGATTTCCACAATGAGACGGAGAAGCGCTGATACATTTGCGCACCTCTGCTCGCCATGGCGTTTGTCAATCTATAGCAGTGTTTCCCAACCAGGGTGCCTCCAGCTGCTGCAAAACTACAACTCCCAGCATGCCTGTCACATAAAAACACATTAATAATGGCCGGATGGTAGGGTCGCCACCTCGTCGGTATTTTCCCAGCACAGCCGCTATTTTGGTCATCCTGACGGTATTTTATATTAAAAGCACCGGAAATGCAATGAACCAGTATTTATCCAACCAATCCTCCAGCTCTGGGAATGTTGCACCATAACCTATACCAGTGTTTCCCAACCAGAGCGCCTCCAGCTGTTGCAAAACTACAACTCACAGCATGCCCGGACAGCTGTTCCCTAACCCTGGTGCCTCCAGCTGTTGCAAAACTACAACTCACAGCATGCCCGGACAGCTCTTCCCTAACCCTGATGCCTCCCGCTGTTGCAAAACTACAACTCCCATTATGCCTCCAGCTGTTGCAAAACTACAACTCCCAGCATGTCCGGACAGCTCTTCCCTAACCCTGGTGCCTCCAGCTGTTGCAAAAGTACAACTTCCAGTATGCCTCCAGCTGTTGCAAAACTGCAACTCCCAGCATGCCCGGACAGCTGTTCCCTAATCCTGGTGCCTCCAGCTGTTGCAAAACTACATCTCCCAGTATGCCTCCAGCTGTTGCAAAACTACAACTCCCAGCATGCCCGGACAGCTCTTCCCTAACCCTGGTGCCTCCAGCTGTTGCAAAACTACAACTCCCAGCATGCCCGGACAGCTGTTCCCTAACCCTGGTGCCTCCAGCTGTTGCAAAAGTACAACTCCCAGTATGCCTCCAGCTGTTGCAAAACTACAACTCCCAGCATGCCCGGAAAGCTCTTCTCTAACCCTGGTGCCTCCAGCTGTTGCAAAAGTACAGCTCCCAGCATGCAAGGACAGCTGTTTCCTAACCCTGGTGCCTCCAGCTGTTGCAAAAGTACAACTCCCAGTATACCTCCAGCTGTTGCAAAACTACAACTCCCAGCATGCCCAGACAGCTCTTCCCTAACCCTGGTGCCTCCAACTGTTGCAAAAGTACAACTCCAAGTATGCCTCCAGCTGTAGCAAAACTACAACTCCCAGCATGCCTGTACAGCTGTTCCCTAACCCTGGTGCCTCCAGGTGTTGCAAAACTACAACTCCCAGTATGCCTCCAGCTGTTGCAAAACTACAACTCCCAGCATGCCCGGACAGCCGTTGGCTGTCCGGGCATGCTGGGAGTTGTAGTTTTGCAACAGCTGGAGGCACCCCTAGTTGGGAAACACTGATCTATAGATTCTGCTAGGTCACTGGATCAGTCGGTGATCACACGGTGATCCATGTCTTATATCTGGAGAGACCAGTCTGCAGTGTGAACGCATTAACCATATGTTTGCTGTCTCTGTGTACTCTATGGGGGACATGTATCAAAGATTTTACCCGTTTTGTGTTAACATTTTTGCGCAAGCAGTTTTTTTGCGTCTTTTTTTGCGCACATTCTGGTGGTGTATTTCCTCCGGATGTGTATGTTTCGGTGTAACCTTGTGTGACATATTTAGAACGCACGAATTTATTAACTGCGTACATTTCATTTACCCGCAGAAATCTTGCGCAATGACCACATTTTTAACGCAAATATAATCCATCATGGACTGCGCGTAGCAAGATGCTCTAAACCATCGATTGTATTTTCCAAAGAGTGGACTGAGGAGATGACGGTATTTGGCCGCAATTTATGAAACTATAATTTAGAATTCGGCAAAAGGGGTAAACTGCTTCTACCATCCACCAATAATGATACATGTCCCCCATTGGCTTTATAGCCTTATGTGTTGTGCGGAGCTGAGGTGGTGTCGCCCCCTAGTGCCCATTCTGGCCGTGAACATATTGACCCAATGTGACGCAAGATTCCGACTGCAAAGAAAACAGTCAATAGCCGGGGGAGCAGCGGTGTCTGTTCAGCCCCTGGGGGCCCCTGGGGGCCCCTGCTCACCACCACATCACAGACTACCTGGTTACCACAGACACCCGACCCCTGGAGGATCCCGGCACTGACTTATAATTATCAACCTTCCCTCCCAATACACTGGACGGAAAATCATATAGAGACTATGGGGATCAGCGTCACGTCTACTGCACGCTGATCACTGTAAGACTCAGACCCAAAAAGCAACATCTGATGGAGAGCTATCGACTGCCTGAGCGTGCTGGGAGTTGTAGTTTTACATGCTGGGAGTTGTGGTTTAGCATACTACTAAGAGTCGTAGTCTTGTATGCTGGGAGTTGTAGTCTTGCATGCTGGGAGTTGTAGTCTTGCATGCTGGGAGTTGTAGTTTTGCATGCTGGGAGTTGTAGCGTTGCATGCTGGGAGTTGTAGTTTTGCATGCTGAGAGTTGTAATTTGCATGCTGGGAGTTGTAGTCTTGCATGCTGGGAGTTGTATTTTTCCATGCTGGGAGTTGTTGTTTTGCATGCTGGGAGTTGTAGTCTTGCATGCTGGGAGTTGTAGTCTTGAATGCTGGGAGTTGTAGTCTTGCATGTTGGGAGTTGTAGTTTTGCATGCTGAAAGTCGTAGTTTTGCAACATCTGGATGTCCACAGTTTGCAGACCACGGCTTTAGATCACTGTCATGGCGGAGGACTATATCAGCCGGTCACATCTCTCCGCACTCCCTGACAATGTCGCACCCAGTGTGCACAGCTGAGAACCTGCCGGGATCATATCCCATCTAACAATGATTCCTCCCCCTCCAATATATTCCATTTAGTTAGATTACATTAAATGTCTCATTCGGCTGCTCAGGACGGATCATCCCAATATCCGAAATTATTTTGGGATTTTTTTTAATACTTCATCTGATTCCCGTTCATACGACTCATCACCCGGTCTGATTCGCTGTAATATCGCGCGCGCCTGAAGAACAAACGCCATCAAATCCCATTAACCGGAGCTGAAATACGCCGCCAAGACTCTATTAGTCAGGGATTTACGCCGGTGTCAGCGCACATAAAACGCGCCAGTAAATTGGAGAGCACGCATCCCATGTTACCTCATTGTAAAAGCTTCAGCGTCGGGTCACAGTCACCGCAACGTTTATTTGGATTTTATTTATGGTTATTGCAGATATTTATCTCTCGGCTTAAAATCTGAATATTAACAAATCCAAGAACAAAACATTACGGCAAACGGGTAATCACCGCGCGGGATATTCTGATGTACATAGGGTCAGGTCTATAGGGTGATATATATGGGGTCAGGTCTATAGGGTGATATATATGGAGTCAGGTCTATATGGTGATATATATGGGGTCAGGTCTATAGGGGATATATGGGGTCAGGTCTATTGGGTGATATATATGAAGTCAGGTCTATGGGGTGATATATATGGGGTCAGGTCTATAGGGTGATATATATGGGGTCAGGTCTATTGGGTGATATATATGGAGTCAGGTCTATAGGGTGATATATATGGAGTCAGGTCTATAGGGTGATATATATGGGGTCAGGTCTATTGGGTGATATATATGGGGTCAGGTCTATAGGGTGATATATATGGGGTCAGGTCTATAGGGGATATAAGGGGTCAGGTCTATTGGGTGATATATATGAAGTCAGGTCTATGGGGTGATATATATGGAGTCAGGTCTATAGGGTGATATATATGGAGTCAGGTCTATAGGGTGATATATATGGGGTCAGGTCTATTGGGTGATATATATGGGGTCAGGTCTATAGGGTGATATATATGGGGTCAGGTCTATAGGGGATATAAGGGGTCAGGTCTATTGGGTGATATATATGAAGTCAGGTCTATGGGGTGATATATATGGAGTCAGGTCTATAGGGTGATATATATGGAGTCAGGTCTATAGGGTGATATATATGGGGTCAGGTCTATTGGGTGATATATATGGAGTCAGGTCTATGGGGTGATATATATGGGGTCAGGTCTATGGGGTGATATATATGGAGTCAGGTCTATAGGGTGATATATATGGGGTCAGGTCTATAGGGTGATATATGTGGGGTCAGGTCTATAGGGTGATATATATGGAGTCAGGTCTATAGGGTGATATGTATATGGAGTCAGGTCTATAGGGTGATATATGGTGTCAGGTCTATGGGGTGATATATATGGGGTCAGGTCTATGGGGTGATATATATGGAGTCAGGTCTATAGGGTGATATATATGGGGTCAGGTGTATGGGTTGATATATATATGGGGTCAGGTCTATAGGGTGATATATGGTGTCAGGTCTATAGGGTGATATGTATATGGAGTCAGGTCTATAGGGTGATATATGGTGTCAGGTCTATGGGGTGATATATATATGGTGTCAGGTCTATAGGGTGATATATATGGGGTCAGGTCTATAGGGTGATATGTATATGGAGTCAGGTCTATAGGGTGATATGTATATGGAGTCAGGTCTATAGGGTGATATATATAGAGTCAGGTCTATGGGGTGATATATATGGGGTCAGGTGTATGGGGTGATATATGGTGTCAGGTCTATAGGGTGATATGTATATGGAGTCAGGTCTATAGGGTGATATATGGTGTCAGGTCTATGGGGTGATATATATGGGGTCAGGTCTATAGGGTGATATGTATATGGAGTCAGGTCTATAGGGTGATATATATAGAGTCAGGTCTATGGGGTGATATATATGGTGTCAGGTCTATGGGGTGATATATATATGGGGTCAGGTCTATAGGGTGATATATATAGAATCAGGTGTATAGGGTGATATATATGGGCCAGGTCTATTGGGTGATATATATGGAGTCAGGTCTATAGGGTGATATATATGGGATCATGTCTATAGGGTGATATATATGGAGTCAGGTCTATAGGGTGATATATATGGGGTCATGTCTATAGGGTGATATATATGGGGTCATGTCTATAGGGTGATATATATGGAGTCAGGTCTATAGGGTGATATATATGGAGTCAGGTGTATAGGGTGATATATATGGGTCAGGTCTATAGGGTGATATATATGGAGTCAGGTCTATAGGGTGATATATATGGGTCAGGTCTATAGGGTGATATATGTGGGGTCAGGTCTATAGGGTTATATATATATATGGGGTCAGGTGTATGGGTTGATATATATATATGGGGTCAGGTCTATAGGGTGATATATGGTGTCAGGTCTATAGGGTGATATGTATATGGAGTCAGGTCTATAGGGTGATATATGGTGTCAGGTCTATGGGGTGATATATATATATATGTGTCAGGTCTATAGGGTGATATATATGGGGTCAGGTCTATAGGGTGATATGTATATGGAGTCAGGTCTATAGGATGATATATATAGAGTCAGGTCTATGGGGTGATATATATGGGGTCAGGTGTATGGGGTGATATATATGGGGTCACGTCTATAGGGTGATATATATGGTTTTCAGGTCTATGGGGTGATATATATATGGTGTCAGGTCTATAGGGTGATATATATGGGGTCAGGTCTATAGGGTGATATGTATATGGATTCAGGTCTATAGGGTGATATATATAGAGTCAGGTCTATGGGGTGATATATATGGGGTCAGGTGTATGGGGTGATATATGGTGTCAGGTCTATAGGGTGATATGTATATGGAGTCAGGTCTATAGGGTGATATATGGTGTCAGGTCTATGGGGTGATATATATATGGTGTCAGGTCCATAGGGTGATATATATGGGGTCAGGTCTATAGGGTGATATGTATATGGAGTCAGGTCTATAGGGTGATATATATAGAGTCAGGTCTATGGGGTGATATATATGGTGTCAGGTCTATGGGGTGATATATATGTATGGGGTCAGGTCTATAGGGTGATATATATATGGGGTCAGGTCTATAGGGTGATATATATAGAGTCAGGTCTATAGGGTGATATATATGGGGTCATGTCTATAGGGTGATATATATGGGGTCAGGGCTATAGGGTGATATATATGGGGTCAGGGCTATAGGGTGATATATATGGGGTCAGGGCTATAGGGTGATATATATGGGGTCATGTCTATAGGGTGATATATATGGGGTCATGTCTATAGGGTGATATATATGGAGTCAGGTCTATAGGGTGAGATATATGGTGTCAGGTCTATAGGGTGATATATATGGAATCAGGTGTATAGGGTGATATATATGGGCCAGGTCTATTGGGTGATATATATGGAGTCAGCTCTATAGGGTGATATATATGGGGTCATGTCTATAGGGTGATATATATGGAGTCAGGTCTATAGGGTGATATATATGGGGTCATGTCTATAGGGTGATATATATGGGGTCAGGTCTATAGGGTGATATATATGGGGTCATGTCTATAGGGTGATATATATGGAGTCAGGTCTATAGGGTGATATATATGGAGTCAGGTGTATAGGGTGATATATATGGGTCAGGTCTATAGGGTGATATAAATGGAGTCAGGTCTATAGGGTGATATATATGGGTCAGGTCTATAGGGTGATATATATGGGTCAGGTCTATAGGGTGATATATATGGGGTCATGTCTATAGGGTGATATATATGGAGTCAGGTCTATAGGGTGATATATATGGGTCAGGTCTATAGGGTGATATATATGGGGTCAGGTCTATAGGGTGATATATATGGGGTCAGGTGTATAGAGTGATATATATGGAGTCAGGTCTATAGGGTGATATATATGGTGTCAGGTCTATGGGGTGATATATATGGGTCAGGTCTATAGGGTGATATATATGGGGTCAGGTCTATGGGGTGATATATAAGGGTCAGGTCTTTAGGGTGATATATATGGGGTCAGGTCTATAGGGTGATATATATGGGGTCAGGTCTATAGGGTGATAATCTGATATACTGTATACATGGTGTGATGTCCCTGGTTTTGTCCGGTGTATTTATGGGTCGGCGCTATAAACCATGTACACGGCCATAACGCGACATCGTGATCTCTGTGCGCAATTATTTATATATAAAGGGAAGACGCAGCGATTCTCAGTTTATGGTTTCTTGACTTGTTTTCCGTAGTTCAGATGTCGTCTTTGACCATATATATATATACACATCCCCCATATAGTGCACCCCGGGGCCCCGCAATCACCTGTATACACACCCGTCTACGTGGCGGTTTTCATACCCGGAGCCTCCAGGCCGCGGCGCGAGCGTCTTCCTTGATCTTATCCATCTAAATGGCGCAGGAGAGAAGACAAACAAACACGGAAGGTTCTATTTATATCGCGTCATCTGGTGATGGAGGAAGAAATGAGGCAGCGAGGATTTATATATCCGCACCGGGGATTAAGTCATTAATAACATGAGCATCTCGTCTCCATGGCGGCTGCGGACTCCTGACTTCACAGGCTGGGCGCCGCGTCTCTCATCCTCTGGTACAGTGGTTCCCAACTAATATGCCTCAGGCTATTGCAAAACTACAACTCCCAGCATGCCTGGATAGTCAGTGTGCCTTCAGCTGTTGCAAAAGTACAACTCCCAACATGCCTGGATAGTCAGTGTGCCTTCAGCTGTTGCTAAACTACAACTCCCAGCATGCCTGGATAGTCTGTGTGCCTTCAGCTGTTGCTAAACTACAACTCCCAGCATGCCTGGATAGTCAGTGTGCCTTCAGCTGTTGCAAAACTACAACTCCCAGCATGCCTGGATAGTCAGTGTGCCTTCAGCTGTTGCTAAACTACAACTCCCAGCATGCCTGGATAGTCAGTGTGCCTTTAGCTTTTGCAAAACTACAACTCCCAACATGCCTGGATAGTCTGTGTGCCTTCAGCTGTTGCTAAACTACAACTCCCAGCATGCCTGGATAGTCAGTGTGCCTGCAGCTGTTGCTAAACTACAACTCCCAGCATGCCTGGATAGTCATTGTGCCTTCAGCTTTTGCAAAACTACAACTCCCAACATGCCTGGATAGTCTGTGTGCCTTCAGCTGTTGCTAAACTACAACTCCCAGCATGCCTGGATAGTCAGCGTGCCTTCAGCTGTTGCAAATTTACAACTCCCAGCATGCCTGGATAGTCTGTGTGCCTTCAGCTGTTGCTAAACTACAACTCCCAGCATGCCTGGATAGTCAGTGTGCCTTCAGCTGTTGCTAAACTACAACTCCCAGCATGCCTGGATAGTCAGCGTGCCTTCAGCTGTTGCAAAAGTACAACTCACAGCATGCCTGGATAGTCAGCGTGCCTTCAGCTGTTGCAAAAGTACAACTCCCAGCATGCCTGGATAGTCAGCGTGCCTGCAGCTGTTGCAAAACTACAACTCCCAGCATGCCTGGATAGTCAGTGTGCCTTCAGCTGTTGCAAAACTACAACTCCCTGCATGCCTGGATAGTCAGTGTGCCTTCAGCTGTTGCAAAACTACAACTCCCAGCATGCCTGGATAGTCTGTGTGCCTTCAGCTGTTGCTAAACTACAACTCCCAGCATGCCTGGATAGTCAGTGTGCCTTCAGCTGTTGCTAAACTACAACTCCCAGCATGCCTGGATAGTCAGTGTGCCTGCAGCTGTTGCAAAAGTACAACTCCCAGCATGCCTGGACAGTCAGTGTGCCTTCAGCTGTTGCAAAACTACAACTCCCAGCATGCCTGGATAGTCAGTGTGCCTTCAGCTGTTGCAAAACTACAACTCCCAGCATGCCTGGATAGTCAGTGTGCCTTCAGCTGTTGCAAAACTACAACTCCCAGCATGCCTGGATAGTCAGCGTGCCTTCAGCTGTTGCAAAAGTACAACTCCCAGCATGCCTGGATAGTCAGTGTGCCTTCAGCTGTTGCTAAACTACAACTCCCAGCATGCCTGGATAGTCAGCGTGCCTTCAGCTGTTGCAAAACTACAACTCCCAACATGCCTGGATAGTCTGCGTGCCTTCAGCTGTTGCTAAACCACAACTCCCAGCATGCCTGGATAGTCAGTGTGCCTTCAGCTGTTGCTAAACTACAACTCCCAGCATGCCTGGATAGTCAGCGTGCCTTCAGCTGTTGCAAAAGTACAACTCCCAGCATGCCTGGATAGTCAGTGTGCCTTCAGCTGTTGCTAAACTACAACTCCCAGCATGCCTGGATAGTCAGCGTGCCTTCAGCTGTTGCAAAAGTACAACTCCCAGCATGCCTGGATAGTCAGCGTGCCTTCAGCTGTTGCAAAAGTACAACTCCCAGCATGCCTGGATAGTCAGTATGCCTGCAGCTGTTGCAAAACTACAACTCCCAGCATGCCCAGAAAGCCAACGGCTGTCCGGGCATGCTGGGAGTTGTAGTTTTTCAACAGCTGTATTCACACTGGTTGGCCAATGGTTTTCAGGGTTGGGTTTCTGCTAGAATGTCACAGAATGGCGGTATTTTTATTTTTTCAGAAAAATGCGTATGGACCCTCAATAGAGTCAATGGGGTCCTTCACATGTCTGATCTGTCATCACCATTTGTAATAAAATACAAAGCAGGTGTGAACCAACCTAAAGGGGGTCTCTTCTATGTAGCTCCTCTGTCTGGCGCACCGTGCGGAGTTGTTCAGGTTACCGTAGTCCGCGGGACCTTCGCTCTTGTCTCATACCGCGGCGTCTCTATAATTACGGTTTATATCACGTCTCGCCAAGCAGCTGATCCGGTAATGTTCCCATTTTATATGCACATGATATACAGCTTTCACAGTCACAGATTAAAGGGGTAGCTCATTGTCAGGTTAAACAAATTATAATAGAGCATTGCTTACCTGTCTGCTCCAGTTCTGCAACCAACAAAAAGTCATTTGTTTCGGGGTCTTAGTCTTGTACTTCTGCAGTTGCTCAGTACTACAATTCCCAGAATTCATTGTTTTCAGCTCTATGTCCTTACACCCTGCCTACTCCCCTCTCACAGCACTCAGTGAGGTTGCAACATGTGCTGTATTCATTCTCTGTCTGCTTCTCTGCCTGTGGCATTGTACAGAACAATGAGGCATGCTGTAACCACACCTCATCCTTCAGTTATATGACTGGGAGATGGTGATGTAGCTGTAAGGGATTCTGAGTGGTGAGGCCTCCTGAGACTGCAGAGGATGAGGCGAAGTCTCAGGAGAGAGGGAGGAGCCAGGGAGCTGCTGAGACAACACCACACTGACAATGAGTGGACTATACAACTTCCTGTCAGGAGAGAGGGAGGAGCCAGGGAGCTGCTGAGACAACACCACACTGACAATGAGGGGACTATACAACTTCCTGTCAGGAGAGAGGGAGGAGCCAGGGAGCTGCTGAGACAACACCACACTGAAAATGAGTGGACTATACAACTTCCTGTCAGGAGAGAGGGAGGAGCCAGGGAGCTGCTGAGACAACACCACACTGAAAATGAGTGGACTATACAACTTCCTGTCAGAAGAGAGGGAGGAGCCAGGGAGCTGCTGAGACAACACCACACTGACAATGAGAGGACTATACAACTTCCTGTCAGGAGAGAGGGTGTAGCCAGGGAGATGCTGAGAAAACACCACACTGACAATGAGGGGACTATACAACTTCCTGTCAGGAGAGAGGGAGGAGCCAGGGAGCTGCTGAGACAACACCACACTGAAAATGAGTGGACTATACAACTTCCTGTCAGGAGAGAGGGAGGAGCCAGGGAGCTGCTGAGACAACACCACACTGACAATGAGAGGACTATACAACTTCCTGTCAGGAGAGAGGGTGGAGCCAGGGAGCTGCTGAGACAACACCACACTGACAATGAGGGGACTATACAACTTCCTGTCAGGAGAAAAGGAGGAGCCAGGGAGCTGCTGAGACAACACCACACTGACAATGAGGGGACTATACAACTTCCTGTCAGGAGAGAGGGAGGAGCCAGGGAGCTGCTGAGACAACACCACACTGACAATGAGGGGACTATACAACTTCCTGTCAGGAGAAAAGGAGGAGCCAGGGAGCTGCTGAGACAACACCACACTGACAATGAGTGGACTATACAACTTCCTGTCAGGAGAGAGGGAGGAGCCAGGGAGCTGCTGAGACAACACCACACTGACAATGAGTGGACTATACAACTTCCTGTCAGGAGAGAGGGTGGAGCCAGGGAGCTGCTGAGACAACACCACACTGACAATGAGGGGACTATACAACTTCCTGTCAGGAGAGAGGGAGGAGCCAGGGAGCTTCTGAGACAACACCACACTGACAATGAGTGGGCTATACAACTTCCTGTCAGGAGAGAGGGAGGAGCCAGGGAGCTGCTGAGACAACACCACACTGACAATGAGTGGACTATACAACTTCCTGTCAGGAGAAAAGGAGGAGCCAGGGAGCTGCTGAGACAACACCACACTGACAATTAAAGGACTACACAACTTCCTGTCAGGCGAGAGGGAGGAGCCGGGAAGCTGCTGAGACAATACGACACTGACAAAAAAGGACCACACAACTTGCTGTCAGGAGAGAGGGAGGAGCCGGGAAGGTGCTGAGACAACACCACACTGACAATGAGAGGACTACACAACTTTCTGTCAGGAGAGAGAGAGGAGCCAGGAAGGCGCTGAGACAACACCACACTGACAATGAGGAGTGGAGACTACACAACTTCCTATTAGGAGTGGATCACACAAAAGTATGCTGAAGCCAGTTCAATAGGTGATAACATTATATTAGTAAGTTATATATCTTCAGTCTGATATAAATACAATGTTCTGGGGCAGGACACCCCTTGCAGGAGGGGGTTATGGTGGGGGCTCTTATTAAGCTCTAGAGACTAGTGACCAGTCAATATTTGGGGTGCACTGAAATGATATATGTCCAGACCTGCCATGGGGGGAAGGTTTATAGAATTGGCGCCCCGTAGAATGTTCTTTCGCTGTCAGGATCGGCTGCGCCTCGGCCCCGGCGCGGATCTTACATGGCGCTGCCTCTTGTCTGGGACTTGATCCGACATCCAGAAAACATTTACTTGTCAGTTCTGTGACAAATGGGGGAGCGGATATGTATCTACACGTCAGTGAGCGCCAGTGTCCGGGGTGAAAGGTGCGCAATAGTGGGGGCCGCATGGCGAGGCGTGAGGACGGTGAAGACTCCGCACTGTGGATCTGATGGAATAAATGTGGCTCTGTATCCTTCATAGTGACAATTATCACGTAACCAGCGGCGGCCGCCATCGTCCCATTACTTCATGTCATGTAGAGAATTGTTATCGAGCAGCAGTAGACGGATCATCATGAATATACATGGCGCCGCCGCTACGGTATTCTGGATAATGATATATATGTGTCCTGGCCGCAATCCTTATGGGAACAGCTCTCTACAATCATTTCACAGGAGGAGAGGGATACTTCATATGAAGGAGATAAGCAGTGACAGCCTCCCCCAGATAATACCGCCACTCACCGCAACATCACTGGTCTTCTCTAGATAATACCGCCACTCACTGTGACATCACTGGTCTTCTCTAGATAATACCGCCACTCACCGCAACATCACTGGTCTTCTCTAGATAATACCGCCACTCACCGCAACATCACTGGTCTTCTCTAGATAATACCGCCACTCACCGCAACATCACTGGTCTTCTCTAGATAATACCGCCACTCACTGTGACATCACTGGTCTTCTCTAGATAATACCGCCACTCACTGCGACATCACTGGTCTTCTCTAGATAATACCGCCACTCACCGCAACATCACTGGTCTTCTCTAGATAATACCGCCACTCACCGCAACATCACTGGTCTTCTCTAGATAATACCGCCACTCACTGTGACATCACTGGTCTTCTCTAGATAATACCGCCACTCACCGCAACATCACTGGTCTTCTCTAGATAATACCGCCACTCACCGCAACATCACTGGTCTTCTCTAGATAATACCGCCACTCACCGCAACATCACTGGTCTTCTCTAGATAATACCGCCACTCACTGTGACATCACTGGTCTTCTCTAGATAATACCGCCACTCACCGCAACATCACTGGTCTTCTCTAGATAATACCGCCACTCACCGCAACATCACTGGTCTTCTCTAGATAATACCGCCACTCACCGCAACATCACTGGTCTTCTCTAGATAATACCGCCACTCACTGTGACATCACTGGTCTTCTCTAGATAATACCGCCACTCACTGTGACATCACTGGTCTTCTCTAGAAAATACCGCCACTCACTGTGATATCACTGGTCTTCTCTAGATAATACCGCCACTCACTGTGACATCACTGGTCTTCTCTAGATAATACCGCCACTCACTGTGACATCACTGGTCTTCTCTACAAAATACCCCCACTCACTGTGACATCACTGGTCTTCTCTAGATAATACCGCCACTCACCGCAACATCACTGGTCTTCTCTAGATAATACCGCCACTCACCGCGACATCACTGGTCTTCTCTAGATAATACCACCACTCACTGTGACATCACTGGTCTTCTCTAGATAATACCGCCACTCACTGCGACATCACTGGTCTTCTCTAGATAATACCGCCACTCACTGTGACATCACTGGTCTTCTCTAGATAATACCGCCACTCACTGTTATATAACTGGTCTTCTCTAGATAATACCCCCACTCACTGCGACATCACTTGTCTTTTCTAGATAATACCGCCACTCACTGCGACATCACTGGTCTTCTCTAGATAATACCGCCACTCACTGCGACATCACTGGTCTTCTCTAGATAATACCGCCACTCACTGTGACATCACTGGTCTTCTCTAGATAATACCGCCGCTCACTGCGACATCACTGGTCTTCTATAGATAATACTGCCACTCACTGCAGCATCACTGGTCTTCTCTAGATAATACCGCCACTCACTGTGACATCACTGGTCTTCTCTAGATAATACCGCCGCTCACTGCGACATCACTGGTCTTCTATAGATAATACCGCCACTCACTGTGACATCACTGGTCTTCTCTACAAAATACCCCCACTCACTGTGACATCACTGGTCTTCTCTAGATAATACCGCCACTCACTGTGACATCACTGGTCTTCTCTAGATAATACCGCCACTCACTGTGACATCACTGGTCTTCTCTACAAAATACCCCCACTCACTGTGACATCACTGGTCTTCTCTAGATAATACCGCCACTCACCGCAACATCACTGGTCTTCTCTAGATAATACCGCCACTCACCGCGACATCACTGGTCTTCTCTAGATAATACCACCACTCACTGTGACATCACTGGTCTTCTCTAGATAATACCGCCACTCACTGCGACATCACTGGTCTTCTCTAGATAATACCGCCACTCACTGTGACATCACTGGTCTTCTCTAGATAATACCGCCACTCACTGTTATATAACTGGTCTTCTCTAGATAATACCCCCACTCACTGCGACATCACTTGTCTTTTCTAGATAATACCGCCACTCACTGCGACATCACTGGTCTTCTCTAGATAATACCGCCACTCACTGCGACATCACTGGTCTTCTCTAGATAATACCGCCACTCACTGTGACATCACTGGTCTTCTCTAGATAATACCGCCGCTCACTGCGACATCACTGGTCTTCTATAGATAATACTGCCACTCACTGCAGCATCACTGGTCTTCTCTAGATAATACCGCCACTCACTGTGACATCACTGGTCTTCTCTAGATAATACCGCCGCTCACTGCGACATCACTGGTCTTCTATAGATAATACCGCCACTCACTGCAACATCACTGGTCTTCTCTAGATAATACCGCCACTCACTGCAACATCACTGGTCTTCTCTAGATAATACCGCCACTCACTGCGACATCACTGGTCTTCTCTAGACTGGTCTTCTATGCAGCCCATAGACTGGTTTGAGTGGCATTGGGGCCGCTCTGCCAGTGGGTCGCTCCCCCCCCCCCCCCGTGGGCACCTGTGTCGCGGCGGTGGTGGTCGCCGCTCGGTGCAGCGCCATTTTATGCTAGGGACGTTAGGGACCCACTCTAAATAGGTGGCCTTGACGTGGCGAGTGGCTTGTACTTTTTGATCAAAAATGTATAATAACAACCTGTTAGTTTTTGATATTGTGCTGAGAAGCAATCAGATCATTATACAAGATTGTAGATGTGCGACCATGTCTGTTTCTTCTACCCGAATTCTTCTCTAGATAATACCCCCACCCACTGCGACATCACTTGTCTTTTCTAGATAATACCGCCACTCACTGCGACATCACTGGTCTTCTCTAGATAATACCTCCACTCACTGCGACATCACTGGTCTTCTCTAGATAATACCTCCACTCACTGCGACATCACTGGTCTTCTCTAGATAATACCGCCACTCACTGTGACATCACTGGTCTTCTCTAGATAATACCGCCGCTCACTGCGACATCACTGGTCTTCTCTAGATAATACCGCCACTCACTGTGACATCACTGGTCTTCTCTAGATAATACCGCCACTCACTGTGACATCACTGGTCTTCTCTAGATAATACCACCACTCACTGTGACATCACTGGTCTTCTCTAGATAATACCTCCACTCACTGCGACATCACTGGTCTTCTCTAGATAATACCGCCACTCACTGTGATATCACTGGTCTTCTCTAGATAATACCGCCACTCACTGTGACATCACTGGTCTTCTCTAGATAATACCGCCGCTCACTGCGACATCACTGGTCTTCTCTAGATAATACCGCCACTCACTGCGACATCACTGGTCTTCTCTAGATAATACTGCCGCTCACTGCGACATCACTGGTCTTCTATAGATAATACCGCCACTCACTGCAACATCACTGGTCTTCTCTAGATAATACCGCCACTCACTGTGACATCACTGGTTTTCTCTAGATAATACCGCCACTCACTGCGACATCACTGGTCTTCTCTAGATAATACCGCCACTCACTGTGACATCACTGGTGTTCTCTAGATAATACCGCCACTCACTGCGACATCACTGGTCTTTTCTAGATAATACCGCCACTCACTGCAACATCACTGGTCTTCTCTAGATAATACCGCCACTCACTGTGACATCACTGGTCTTCTCTAGATAATACCGCCACTCACTGTGACATCACTGGTCTTCTCTAGATAATACCGCTACATACTGTGACATCACTGGTCTTCTCTAGATAATACCGCCACTCACTGTGACATCACCGGTCTTCACTAGATAATACCGCTACATACTGTGACATCACTGGTCTTCTCTAGATAATAACGCCACTCACTGTGACATCACTGGTCTTTTCTAGATAATACCGCCACATACTGTGACATTCCTTGCCCTCTATATTATTCTTCCTTCTTATGTTTCCATCCTTGTTCTTCCTCATATAATCAATAACCATTAGCCCTAAAGTGGGTTAGGGGGCCAACCTATACCGTAAGAACCGGACCAGGGGCAGATCTCCTGGGGTAAAGAAAAAACCCTTATTAGATATTCCCCCCCCCCCCACACACACACACTTATTGAGTCCTATATAAATATAACTTGTAATATGTAAGTCACCCTATATTTAAAGGTATTGATTCCTCCAGCAGTCACCCATCCCCCCCCCTGAAGACGTCGCACGTTGTTTACTTCCTATACATAGGGGCCTGTGTGGCGGTATACATTATAGAGACTACAGAGACCAAATATTAAGAGGATTAACCCCTCACTGTACCGTTATATAGTGGGATTTACTGATTATATAGGACTCAATATTTGTGAAGTTTTTGGGGATATCTAATACATTTTTTGGTTTTATCCCGGTCGTTCTGACCATGATCCGGTTGTTACTCCTCAAATAATTTCCCCCTCTATGAAATCATCAGCCCCAACATCCCTGCCCCTCAATAAGACAATTTTGGAGTCTTCCCTTCATTACGTCCTCATAATATATTTCTCCTTTCATTCCAGCCATGTTGCCTTTCCTCCCATTCTCCACTGTGCACTCAATAGTTCTTCCTGTCACACTATCTAGTTACTCTGGGTGTGATGTGTATTATGTTTATGTCTCATAACCGATTACACAGAAAACAGAAATTGCACAAAAATATAACATTTAATTAATGATAATATTGTTTTTTTAATTCACACCACTGGTTTGGGAGCTTGGACTGATCTCTAGGGACCCCAGGGATCTACCTTTTGGATTTTAAGTCTGTGGTCTCCTGTAACGCAAAGATGTGTGTATGTTTTTTTCCGTGTTAGTGGTTACCGTGAGTTCACACTGTTGCATTCATCTTCTTAGCAGATTCTTCTCAGGTTGGGATGTTCTCCCTGTGATATATGCGGGATATGTGCTCTTTGTGCTGAGGGGTCTACAGTGGGTGCTGTGGTTGCTCTCTTTCCCTCTGTGTTTGTACACAGCCCATGTGGTTCTACCCTGCAGACTGCCTTGCATCTACTCTCCTCCCTATCTACAGCCTTTTAGCTACCCTCATGTATGCCCTGCTCCCTATCTACAGCCTGTGTCCTTCATGTATACTCTTCTTCCTATCTACAGCCTGTATGAGCTGTCCTCTATGTATGTTCTCCTCCATAACTACAGCCTGTGTAAGCTGTCCTCCATGTATACTCTCCTCCCTATCTACAGTCTGTGTGAGCTGTCCTCCATGTATGCTCTCCTCCCTATCTACAGCCTGTGTGAGCTGCCCTCCATGTATGCTCTCCTCTCTATTCTCAGCCTGTGTGAGATGTCCTTTATGTATGTTCTCTTCTCTATATACAGCCTGTGTGAGCTGCCCTTCATGTATGCTCTCCTCCCTATCTAATGCCTGTGTGAGCTGTCCTCCATGTATACTCTCCTCCCTATCTAAAGCCTGTGTGAGCTGTCCTCCATGTATGCTCTCCTCCTTATCTACAGTATGTGTGAGCTGTCCTTTATGTATACTCTCTTCCTTATCTACAGCATGTGTGATCTTTCCTCCATGTATACTCTTCTCTCTATCTACAGCCTGTGTGATCTGTCCTCCATGTGTACTCTCCTCTCTATATACAGCCTGTGTGAGCTGCCCTACATGTATGTTCTCCTCCCTATCTACAGCCTGTGTGAGCTGTCCTCCATGTATACTCTCCTTCCTATCTACAGCCTGTATGAGCTGCCCTCCATGTATGCTCTTCTCCCTATCTACAGCTTTTGTGACATGCCCTCCATGTATGCTCATATCCCTGTCTACAGCCTGTGTGAGCTGTCCTCCATGTATGCTCTCCTCCCTATCTCCAGCCTGTGTGAGCTGTCCTCCTTGCATGTTCTCCTCCCTATCTCCAGCCTGTGTGAGCTGTCCTCCATGTATGTTTTCCTCCCTATCTACAGACTGTGTGAGCTGTCCACCATGTATACTCTACTCCCTATCTACAGCCTGTGTGAGCTGTCCTCCATGTATGTTCTCCTCCCTATCTACAGCCTGTGTGAGCTGCCCTCCATGTATGCTCTCTTCTCTATATACAGCCTGTGTGAGCTGTTCTCCATGTATGTTCTCCTCTCTATATACTGCCTGTGTGAGCTGACCTCCATGTATGTTCTCCTCCCTATCTAAAGACTCTGTGAGCTGTCCTCCATGTATGTTCTCTATATCTATAGCCTGTGTGAGCTGCCCTCCATGTATACTCTCCTCGCTATCTACAGCCTGTATGAGCTGTCCTCCATGTATGCTCTCCTCCCTATATACAGCCTGTGTGAGCTCTCCTCCATGTATGCTCTCCTCTCTATATACAGCCTGTGTGAGCTGTCCTCCATGTATGTTCTCCTCTCTATCTACAGCCTGTGTGAGCTGTCCTCCATGTATCCTCTCTATATACAGCCTGTGTGAGCTGTCCTCCATGTATACTCTCCTCTCTATATACAGCCTGTGTGAGCTGTCCTCCATGTATACTCTCCTCTCTATATACAGCCTGTGTGTGCTGTCCTCCATGTATACTCTCCTCTTTATATACAGCCTGTTTGAGCTGCCCTCCATGTATGCTCTCCTCTCTATATACAACCTGTGTGAGCTGTCCTCTATGTATACTTTCCTCCCTATATACAGCCTGTGTGAGCTGCCCTCCATGTATGTTCTCCTCCCTATCTACATACTGTGTGAGCTACCCTCCATGTATGTTCTGCTCTCTATATACAGCCTGTGTAAGCTGTCCTCCATGTATACTCTCCTCTCTGTATACAGCCTGTGTGAGCTGTCCTCCATGTATGTTCTCCTCCCTATCTACAGACTGTGTGAGCTGTCCTCCATGTATGCTCTCCTCTCTATATACAGCCTATGTGAGCTGTCCTCCATGTATGCTCTCCTCTCTATATACCGCCTATGTGAGCTGGCCTCCATGTATGTTCTCTTCCCTATCTACAGACTGTGTGAGCTATCCTCCATGTATACTCTCCTCTCTACATACAGCATGTGTGAACTGTCCTCCATGTATGTTCTCCTCTCTATATACAGCCTATGTGAGCTGGCCTCCATGTATGTTCTCCTCCCTATCTACAGACTGTGTGAGCTGTCCTCCATGTATGCTCTCCTCTCTACATACAGCCTATGTGAGCTGTCCTCCATGTATACTCTCCTCTCTATATACAGCCTGTGTGAGCTGTCCTCCATGTATGTTTTCCTCCCTATATACTGTCTGTGTGAGCTGTCCTCCATGTATGCTCTCCTCTCTATATACAGCCTGTGTGAACTGTCCTCCATGTATGCTCTCCTCTCTATATACAGCCTATGTGAGCTGTCCTCCATGTATGCTCTCCTCTCTATATACAGCCTGTGTGAGCTGTCCTCCATGTATTCTCTCCTAACTCTCCACACTCTTATCTTCTCTCCCTCTCAGATTATGGAGTAGAGGGTAGAGAGCCCCTCTTAGGGATTGTTCTCTCACACTTAGACGGTCTGATATCCTTACATAGACTATACAGAAGCTAAATAGTAGGAAGTTTTTAATGAAGACTATTTTTGCTTTATTTTGAGTGTCTCTGCTTTCAGCTTTGTTGTAGGCAGAGTTTTGCACGTGTTTCGCCATTTAGTGGTCTGGATTGTGGTAACATAAATCACGCGGTGCGGATCTGTTAATATTACTCTAAATAGCCACCATGATTACCCAGCGCTCCTCCTGTGCCGCACCTCGCCCCCCGCCGGAGCCGCAGCTGCCCAGACCGACACACACCATACATCACCGCCGCCGCCTAATGAATCCGCCTCACAGTAAATATCAGGACATGAAGCATCTCACAGGGGACGGGATTATCTGCTGCGCACATCCTCCAGAGCAGACCGCGCCTTTTATTATCCTCCCCAATACTAAATATGAGAATGTGCGCAGAAAATAAAGCGTGAGGAGCGGTTGGTGGTATGCGAAGCCCCCGAAAAACACGTTAACTGGTCTTAATACTTAGAGAGCCGTAAATGACAGCAGATGGCCGATCCGCGGCCTCATCCCTCATCCTGTCCCATGTAATCTCCAGGGTTTAGGGTTCGGGACCGGCGCAATGTCGCCTTCGCAATCAGAAAGGAAGACGAAGAGAAGCGAAGATTTACTCCAAAGCTGCAGATGGAGGAGATTAAGGAAACCATTACATCCAAGGATTACAGTCCTGATCATGGGACAATCCAGGGCCGATCCTCACATACAGCAGTGGCCCCAAAACAGGGGGATGGGGCCCATTGCAGCGGGTGGTCTGGCCTACAAGGAGCCTGATGGACAGGAGGCTTCAAGGGGTACTCTGGAGGAACAGAAATGCTTTCAAATCAATCGGTGCCAGAGATGTGTAAAAAGCTTAATCCTTCCAGTACTTATCAGCTGCTGTATGCGCCACAGGAAGTTGTATAGTTCTTTTCTGTCTGACCACAGTGCTCTCTGCTGACACCTCTGTCCATGTCAGGAACTGTCCAGAGCAGAAGAAAATCCCCATAGAAAACCTCTCCTACTCTGGACACTTCCTGACATGGACAGAGGTGGCAGCAGAGAGCACTGTGGTCAGACTGGAAAGAACTACACAACTTCCTGTGAAGCATACAGCAGCTGATAAGTACTGGAAGGATTAAGATTTTTACATAGACATAATTTACACATCTGTAGAACTTTCTTTTCCTCCGGAGTACCCCTTTAATATGATCTGCAGTCACTTGTTGGTTGACTATGACTAATGGCTGCCACTACAGAGCCTATTGGGCAACCTGTGACTCTCCAGCTACTGCAAGACTACAATTCCCAGCATGCCTGGACAGCCTGGGGCTGCATCTGTAGCAACTAGAGCAGTGGTCTCCAAACTGTGGCCCTCCAGATGTTGCAAAACTACAACTACCAGCATGTCCGGAAAAGGCTGTCCGGGTATGCTGGGAGTTGTAGTTTTCCAACAGCTTGAAAATAACCCTGGTCTGGAAACACTGCATTAGGTTGATATTTTTGGCCTATGGGGGAAACTTATATATAAATGTTGCTGTTGCTGTTCCTGTTGCTGCTATATATATATATTTGGCATATTTTGAGCATTTTTCTGGCTTGAAAGGCTGTGCGCTTTATTTACGATTATTTTTGCGCTATTTTTGTTATCTTTTATTAAGATACATTTGTTGCATTTATTATGTGCACTAAAAAATTTGGTGTAGGATGTGTGGGAAGTTCCTTTTTGTGTCCTCCCCCCAAACCACCATAGAGATTAGCTCCCAGCGTCGCAGGACCTTCGGTCATGTGACCATGTTAATATCCTCTATGGTATGTTGGAGGACCTTTGAAGGTCCTTGGGTCACATGTTTACCCACAATCCTTTGTAATGGTGATTGACACAAGTATGGACCAATTAGCATTAGTCCAGCCCATGCCCATATAAGGGAGCTGTAGCCAATTATCCCTCTCTTGGGTTGCTGCTCTCGTGGATGCCGGACTAGCAGGACGGATCTGCGCAACTTGCAAAGACACGCTAGGCCTGAAAAACCTACCGGCCTCAGCTGAACTAAAACCGTGAGTTCTAAACTACCCCCGCTAATGCTAGCCTGACTACTGGACCGCAACTAAATCCCCTAAATCCAGTGGAACAGCGCATATTATCCTAAAGACTCTAAACTGCTAAAGTCCCAACCTTTGCCAATCTCCATAGAAAGCCTGCATGTATAGCAACTGTTCTGGTTATGAAGCTTGCATAAAATCTTCAGTAAAAGTTACAACTGTTTCAGCAAACTCTCCGGTTGTGGACATTCCATTATTATCTACCTCCCTATCGCTCTTGGGAAGGATGGTGGTAGGGCAAGTATTACTGAGGAGCCCTCACTCTGGCGTCACGAATAGCAAGGGATAACAAGCACCCTTTAGTCACCGCACAGCTACACTCCCCATACCCTACTCCCCCAGGCTACCACATATGTAAGTATGCAAAGAGCAGTGGTGTCCAAACTGTGGCCCTCCAGATGTTGCAAAACTACAACTCCCAGCCGTTGGCTGTCCGGGCATGCTGGGAGTTGTAGTTTTGCAACATCTGGAGGGCCACAGTTTGGACATCACTGGCCTAGAGCTAGGAGATACATGTGGTCCAGAGAGCCACGGACCGGAGAGAATTGGAGGGGAGGGGGCACATGACAGGGGTGGGATGAGCAGCCTAAGGGGTGAGCGAAAGGTTAAATAGCGGGGAAAGTTATGGGAAGGAGCAAGGAAGGGTTAAAAGGAAGAGGAACGGAAAAGGAAGGGCAGTTCCAGGTGAAGTGAGGTTGTCCCGCCCGCCCTTATTTTAGGGTTTGGGGGTAGGTGTTGAGGGAGGTGTCGCAGCGGCAGGAATGGAAAGGGGGGACTTGGAGGCATTTTGGGGAAAGTGGTGGCAGTTGCCCGGTTATGCCGGCCCCTGGGGGTGCTGGGATGGGACCCTGCTGGTTGTGGCAGTATACTCTCCGAAGGGGGGGCCCTTGGGTCAGGGGGAGAGGTGACGAAGGATTGGAGTCGGTAGCCTTCAGGTCCCCCTTATTCTGGGAGGGTAATAGCTCAGGGTTTTAGGCAGGTTTGCACTTTTTATATCAGTTATTAAGGGGTTAAGGTTGTCAACCCCAAAATGTTCTCAATGTGAATATTTATGGAAAATGTTAGTAAAATGTGCGGCTGCGGCCGTTTATACCACAAGCAGGGAAGGGTGGTAGTATACAGATAGATCCCCTCATCCTATAGTGCGGACCCCCCGGTGCCCAAAGGACTACTCCACCTATCCTCCACCACTATAACTGGAAGGACCTGGAATGTTTGCAGATGACATCACAGGCCACAGATGCTGCGCGCCTCTTTGTTCGCCGTCCAGGCTGCGGGATGGATGTGGCGCTCGGACTCCCAGTGAGATCCATTATTTCTGGCTGCGATTCCAATCCGGACTTTTCTTTTCCTTTTCCACTTCTGGCTGAAAGAAAATCTCCCGTGGGATTCCGGGGCGGCGGCTATTTATAGCGGAGAGAAGGAAGCGATGGAGGACGCACAATGACATCACGACCTTCCCTGCGCTCTGCTGCCTATGGAGGACACAGACTCCACATCTCCAAGAAGACCCCTCTGCCCTCCACTCCGGGGGGAACATTCTGTCCTATCAGTCCTCTGCCTGACATTGGCGCCAGATCGGATGTATCGGCAACGTTCTATAACTATATATAGTCAACTGTGACATCACTGTGTATTATCCTGTACTGTGACATCACTGTGTATTATCCCTGTACTGTGACATCACTGTGTATTATCCCTGTACTGTGACATCACTGTGTATTATCCCTGTACTGTGACATCACTGTGTATTATCTCTGTACTGTGACATCACTGTGTATTATCTCTGTACTGTGACATCACTGTGTATTATCCCTGTACTGTGACATCACTGTGTATTATCCTGTACTGTGACATCATTGTGTATTATCCCTGTACTGTGACATCACTGTGTATTATCCTGTACTGTGACATCACTGTGTGTATTATCCCTGTACTGTGACATCACTGTGTGTATTATCCCTGTACTGTGACATCACTGTGTGTATTATCCCTGTACTGTGACATCACTGTGTATTATCCTGTACTGTGACATCACTGTGTATTATCCTGTACTGTGACATCACTGTGTATTATCCCTGTACTGTGACATCACTGTGTATTATCCTGTACTGTGACATCACTGTGTATATTATCCCTGTACTGTGACATCACTGTGCATATTATCCCTGTACTGTGACATCACTGTGTATTATCCCTGTACTGTGACATCACTGTATTATCCCTGTACTGTGACATCACTGTGTATTATCTCTGTACTGTGACATCACTGTGTATTATCCTGTACTGTGACATCACTGTGTGTATTATCCCTGTACTGTGACATCACTGTGTGTATTATCCCTGTACTGTGACATCACTGTGTGTATTATCCTGTACTGTGACATCACTGTGTATTATCCCTGTACTGTGACATCACTGTGTATTATCCCTGTACTGTGACATCACTGTGTGTATTATCCCTGTACTGAGACATCACTGCGTGTATTATCCTGTACTGTGACATCACTGTGTGTATTATCCCTGTACTGTGACATCACTGCGTGTATTATCCTGTACTGTGACATCACTGTGTATTATCCCTGTACTGTGACATCACTGTGTATTATCCCTGTACTGTGACATCACTGTGTATTATCCCTGTACTGTGACATCACTGTGTATTATCCCTGTACTGTGACATCACTGTGTATTATCCCTGTACTGTGACATCACTGTGTATTATCCCTGTACTGTGACATCACTGTGTGTATTATCCCTGTACTGTGACATCACTGTGTGTATTATCCCTGTACTGTGACATCACTGTATTATCCCTGTACTGTGACATCACTGTGTATATTATCCCTGTACTGTGACATCACTGTGTGTATTATCCCTGTACTGTGACATCACTGTGTGTATTATCTCTGTACTGTGACATCACTGTGTATTATCCCTGTACTGTGACATCACTGTGTGTATTATCCCTGTACTGTGACATCACTGTGTATTATCCCTGTACTGTGACATCACTGTGTATTATCCTGTACTGTGACATCACTGTGTGTATTATCCCTGTACTGTGACATCACTGTGTGTATTATCCCTGTACTGTGACATCACTGTGTATTATCCTGTACTGTGACATCACTGTGTATTATCCCTGTACTGTGACATCATTGTGTATTATCCCTGTACTGTGACATCACTGTGTATTATCCCTGTACTGTGACATCATTGTGTATTATCCCTGTACTGTGACATCACTGTGTATTATCCCTGTACTGTGACATCACTGTGTGTATTATCCCTGTACTGTGACATCACTGTGTATATTATCCCTGTACTGTGACATCACTGTGTGTATTATCCCTGTACTGTGACATCACTGTGTATTATCCCTGTACTGTGACATCACTGTGTATTATCCCTGTACTGTGACATCACTGTGTATTATCTCTGTACTGTGACATCACTGTGTATTATCCCTGTACTGTGACATTACTGTGTATTATCCTGTACTGTGACATCACTGTGTATCATCTCTGTACTGTGACATCACTGTGTATCATCCCTGTACTGTGACATCACTGTGTATTATCCCTGTACTGTGACATCACTGTGTGTATTATCTCTGTACTGTGACATCACTGTGTATTATCCCTGTACTGTGACATCACTGTGTATTATCTCTGTACTGTGACATCACTGTGTATTATCCCTGTACTGTGACATCACTGTGTATTATCCCTGTACTGTGACATCACTGTGTATTATCCCTGTACTGTGACATCACTGTGTATTATCCCTGTACTGTGACATCACTGTGTATTATCTCTGTACTGTGACATCACTGTGCATTATCCCTGTACTGTGACATCACTGTGTGTATTATCCCTATACTGTGACATCACTGTGTATTATCCCTGTACTGTGA
>NC_079197.1:1649197-1661697 GCF_029499605.1 Hyla sarda
ACTACACCCCTTTTCCATTTACCACACCCCTTTTCCATTTACCACACCCCTTTGCATCTAAGCCACGCCTGCTCATTTGTAAAGATTTTAAAAGTATCTAAAACACAAACGTGACGAGGTGTTTGTAACATTATTTTTGGCCAAATTAAGACAGAATTTTACTATTTGGAGCCGCCCCCCTTCCTCTTGGCGTTCCCGGTCACAGCTGCCGCCATTGCATCCAGTCTGTATAATTCTCAGTATCTAAACCGATGGATACATGTACCCAAATGACTGATACATTGTACAAACTGTCAGGACAGGGGATGAAGTGTATCTGTGGAGGGGCCCCAGAGGAACCGGCAGTTGTGGCCCCGGAGGAACCGGCAGTTGTGGCCCCGGAGGAACCGGCAGTTGTGGCCCCGGAGGAACCGGCAGTTGTGGCCCCGGAGGAACCGGCAGTTGTGGCCCCGGATCCTCGCCATCATGGTACAACACAGGACACGAAGCGGACGCGTGATCTAATATCTCTTTTTATTGTTCTTTACATAGTTGTGGATCGTACAAATCATTTTGTCCTGTATCTTGTGGTTCGGTGTCTCCCAATGAGTGGAATAATAATACAGTAACTATAAAACAAAACCCCCAATCTGTACCTGTGTGTCCTAAAGGTGGGAGGGGGATCTAGACCCTACATGTCCTAGAGGTGGGAGGGGGATCTAGACCCTACATGTCCTGGAGGAGGGAGGGAGATCTAGACCCTACATGTCCTGGAGGAGGGAGGGAGATCTAGACCCTACATGTCCTGGAGGAGGGAGGGGGATCTAGACCCTACATGTCCTGGAGGAGGGAGGGGGATCTAGACCCTACATGTCCTGGAGGAGGGAAGGGATCTAGATCCTACATGTCCTGGAGGAGGGAGGGAGATCTAGACCCTACATGTCCTGGAGGAGGGAAGGGATCTAGACCCTACATGTCCTGGAGGAGGGAGGGAGATCTAGACCCTACATGTCCTGGAGGAGGGAGGGAGATCTAGACCCTACATGTCCTGGAGGAGGGAGGGAGATCTAGACCCTACATGTCCTGGAGGAGGGAGGGAGATCTAGACCCTACATGTCCTGGAGGAGGGAGGGAGATCTAGACCCTACATGTCCTGGAGGAGGGAGGGAGATCTAGACCCTACATGTCCTGGAGGTGGGAGGGGGATCTAGACCCTACATGTCCTAGAGGTGGGAGGGGGATCTAGACCCTACATGTCCTAGAGGTGGGAGGGGGATCTAGACCCTACATGTCTTAGAGGTGGATGAAGGATCTAGACCCCTATTCTCTCCCCTACATGTCCTAGAGGTGGGGGATCTAGACCCCTATTCTCTCCCCTACATGTCCTAGAGGTGGGGGATCTAGACCCCTATTCTCTCTCCTACATGTCCTAGGAGTGGGGGATCTAGACCCCTATTCTCTCCCCTACATGTCCTAGAGGTGGATGAAGGATCTAGACCCCTATTCTCTCCCCTACATGTCCTGGAGGTGAAGGATCTAGACCCCTATTCTCTCCCCTAAATGTCCTAGAGGTGGGGATCTAGACCCCTATTCTCTCCCCTACATGTCCTAGGAGTGGGGGATCTAGACCCCTATTCTCTCCCCTACATGTCCTAGGGGTGGATGAAGGATCTAGACCCCTATTCTCTCCCCTACATGTCCTAGGGGTGGATGAAGGATCTAGACCCCGATTCTCTCCACTACATGTCCTCGAGGTGGATGAAGGATCTAGACCCCTATTCTCTCCCCTACATGTCCTAGGGGTGGATGAAGGATCTAGACCCCGATTCTCTCCACTACATGTCCTCGAGGTGGATGAAGGATCTAGACCCCTATTCTCTCCCCTACATGTCCTCGAGGTGGATGAAGGATCTAGACCCCTATTCTCTCCCCTACATGTCCTAGAGATGGATGAAGGATCTAGACCCCTATTCTCTCCCCTACATGTCCTAGGGGTGGATGAAGGATCTAGACCCCTATTCTCTCCCCTAAATGTCCTAGAGGTGGGGATCTAGACCCCTATTCTCTCCTCTACATGTCCTAGGAGTGGGGGGTCTAGACCCCTATTCTCTCCCCTACATGTCCTCGAGGTGGATGAAGGATCTAGACCCCTATTCTCTCCCCTACATGTCCTAGAGATGGATGAAGGATCTAGACCCCTATTCTCTCCCCTACATGTCCTAGGGGTGGATGAAGGATCTAGACCCCTATTCTCTCCCCTAAATGTCCTAGAGGTGGGGATCTAGACCCCTATTCTCTCCTCTACATGTCCTAGGAGTGGGGGGTCTAGACCCCCTATTCTCTCCCCTACATGTCCTAGGGGTGGATGAAGGATCTAGACCCCTATTCTCTCCCCTACATGTCCTAGGGGTGGATGAAGGATCTAGACCCCGATTCTCTCCACTACATGTCCTCGAGGTGGATGAAGGATCTAGACCCCTATTCTCTCCCCTACATGTCCTGGAGGTGGATGAAGGATCTAGACCCCTATTCTCTCCCCTACATGTCCTCGAGGTGGATGAAGGATCTAGACCCCTATTCTCTCCCCTACATGTCCTAGGGGTGGATGAAGGATCTAGACCCCGATTCTCTCCACTACATGTCCTCGAGGTGGATGAAGGATCTAGACCCCTATTCTCTCCCCTACATGTCCTCGAGGTGGATGAAGGATCTAGACCCCTATTCTCTCCCCTACATGTCCTAGGGGTGGATGAAGGATCTAGACCCCTATTCTCTCCCCTACATGTCCTCGAGGTGGATGAAGGATCTAGACCCCTATTCTCTCCCCTACATGTCCTAGGGGTGGATGAAGGATCTAGACCCCTATTCTCTCCCCTACATGTCCTAGGGGTGGATGAAGGATCTAGACCCCTATTCTCTCCCCTACATGTCCTAGGGGTGGATGAAGGATCTAGACCCCTATTCTCTCCCCTACATGTCCTAGGGGTGGATGAAGGATCTAGACCCCTATTCTCTCCCCTACATGTCCTAGGGGTGGGGGATCTAGACCCCTATTCTCTCCCCTACATGTCCTAGAGGTGGATGAAGGATCTAGACCCCTATTCTCTCCCCTACATGTCCTAGAGGTGGATGAAGGATCTAGACCCCTATTCTCTCCCCTACATGTCCTAGAGGTGGATGAAGGATCTAGACCCCTATTCTCTCCCCTACATGTCCTAGAGGTGGATGAAGGATCTAGACCCCTATTCTCTCCCCTACATGTCCTAGAGATGGATGAAGGATCTAGACCCCTATTCTCTCCCCTACATGTCCTAGGGGTGGATGAAGGATCTAGACCCCTATTCTCTCCCCTACATGTCCTAGGGGTGGGGGATCTAGACCCCTATTCTCTCCCCTACATGTCCTAGGGGTGGATGAAGGATCTAGACCCCGATTCTCTCCACTACATGTCCTAGGGGTGGATGAAGGATCTAGACCCCTATTCTCTCCCCTACATGTCCTAGAGATGGATGAAGGATCTAGACCCCTATTCTCTCCCCTACATGTCCTAGGGGTGGATGAAGGATCTAGACCCCTATTCTCTCCCCTACATGTCCTAGAGATGGATGAAGGATCTAGACCCCTATTCTCTCCCCTACATGTCCTAGGGGTGGATGAAGGATCTAGGTCTTAACCCTCTACCCGATCCCCTTCCCCCTATAGACACTCCTCGCGATCCCGCGTGCAGGGTCGCCATCTTGTACGCTCACTCATACGTATATATTATATGTCATAAATAGTTTCTCTTCTTTTTTATAGTTTTTACAGAACAGAAAAGTCATTTTGCTCTTAATAAATCCAAACTACTTCAAACTGAACGACATTCATCGCGTGAACAGACAAATACAGCGGAATACTTCAGAGAACGACAGACATTATACATGAGAAGATTCTGATACATAAGATTTAACAATATGGACAATCTATCGCCGCAATACAGACCGCAATCCACTGCGATTAGGAGAGCGCTTCTCTACTACGAATACTTGGGGCCGCGGCCCCTTCTGATATATATCCAGAGCTCTTCACCATTTACTCAGCTTTCTCTCAATCTAGGGGAAAAAAAACAAAGTAGCCATAAATCCTGCGTTCTTCACGACGGCGGCGGCACTGGCTCCGCCCCCGAACATTGTCTCTCCTCCTTCTCCTAATAGTAACGGCTTTAACCCTACAACGTCTGTCGGGTATTGTCCATTGTACAAACAGTCACTGCCTTGTATTGAAGGTTTCTCTTTGTAAGTGCAGCAGTTTTAGCGGAGATTTTTAGGCGCTATTGAATTGTAAAGTTCCCGGAGATTTTTGGGGGGCAGTTTGACGTTTCGAGGGAATCATTCAATCCAGTCGGAACGTTCAGAAGGACAGTGGTGTTACATTTTGGCAGCCATTTTGTATCCTACGTCTTGAGTTCTTTTCTTTTTTTGTTGTATTTTTTCTCTTTTTGGTCAGTTTGTTCGCAGGCAACTGATTTTTGGCTACAACTCGTCAGACCTGATGACATGGAACAGGGTGACGTTGTAGAGGACCTGGTGCCCGTTGTTCCAGGCATACAGGGCGCGATCCTTGGGGTTGTAGTCCAGCATGGAGATGTGGGAGTACCTGTTCTGGAAGGGGATGTCGATGTACTCGTAGTTGGATGTGTTGGTCTGGTAGGCATAGTGCACTTTGGTTCCTCCGGAGTATCCATTGGTGACGTAGAGTGTCCCGCAGATCATGAAGGCCTCCCCGGCGCTTCTTTTGGGGTAACCTGTATTCCAGGTCTTCAGTATCTGGAGGGTGTTGGGGTCCAGTTTGCTGATCACAATGTTCCCAGCGTTCTGGTTGGTGGCATAAACCACCCACAATCCATTCTCGTCCACCATAATGTCTATGTCGGACTGACCCCCCCAGGCGTAGTGGTAGACGTTGGTGTATCCAGCAGAGTCCAAGCTGCGCGTCTTCAGGATTGTCTCTGACTTCAAGTCAAATCTGATGATGATGTGACTTTGGAATTTATTGAAATATATGGATCCATTATATACAACCTGGCCAGTCCCAGACCAAGGGTGGGGGAGGCGGTGAGAGGTAAAGTTGTCGCTGTTCATGAAGTCCTCCATAGACTTGTACTCCCGCACAAATCGGTTATTGTGGTAGCCGTCCATGTACCAGACCTGCAGGATAAAGGGGCAAACATCAGAAGAAGAACAGGAGGCGGAGGACTATGTCCACAGCAGCACAGAGTATTTCGGGAGATGAGTGGGATGAGGGGTAAGATCTCTGCTGGGATTTCAGAAGGGGGGGGGGGGGGTTGGTCTTGTGGTGCGGACACAGAATAATGTGATCGAGTGGACGCCACAGCAGCACAGAGTGGGATTAGATAATTAAGGAGAGGGGCGTCTTAATTGTAGTTTGGGGGACCCCACAGGGATCTCATACAATGTGGATAGAATATTCTGATAACATTAGGATCTGGTTATGTAGCCTTAGTAATGGCGGAGGAGACATGGACCACCAATCTAATAACGGAGCGCGTCTCCCGTCCCGGCTTCTCTCTCTAAATCTTTCTTTTCGGTGTCTGGATGAATCCGCCCCTGCAGCGACAGCCGGCACACATGGCGCTCCCACCGCCGCTACATTTACATATGACATTTCCGATGAAAATGCAATTAAAAGGCTTCAGCACCCCCCTCCCCCCCCGCCGCACCTTCACCCACCAGCCTGTGAGAGGACGGCAGAGCGGGGGCGGACACCCCAGATGCCCAGACAGTAATGACCTGCACTCGACTATCACCCCCATCATCCTCTCTGTCACCTGCCCGGCCGTGGGGTCCTACAAACCAGTAAAGGAAAGAGATGGAAAAATCAGGGGTGAACTAAGGCAGCAGAGGGCCCCTGTGTACAAACACTATATGGGCCCCTGAGTATAAACCCTATATGGGCCCCTGTGTATAAACACTATATGGGCCCCTGTGTATAAACACTATATGGACCCTGAGTATAAACACTATATGGGCCCCTGTGTATAAACACTATATGGACCCTGAGTATAAACCCTATATGGGCCCCTGTGTATAAACACTATATGGGCCCCTGTGTATAAACCCTATATGGGCCCCTGTGTACAAACACTATATGGGCCCCTGAGTATAAACCCTATATGGGCCCCTGTGTACAAACACTATATGGGCCCCTGAGTATAAACCCTATATGGGCCCCTGTGTATAAACACTATATGGGCCCCTGTGTATAAACACTATATGGACCCTGAGTATAAACACTATATGGGCCCCTGTGTATAAACACTATATGGACCCTGAGTATAAACCCTATATGGGCCCCTGTGTATAAACAGTATATGGGCCCCTGTGTATAAACACTATATGGGCCCCTGTGTATAAACCCTATATGGGCCCCTGTGTACAAACACTATATGGGCCCCTGAGTATAAACCCTATATGGGCCCCTGTGTATAAACACTATATGGGCCCCTGAGTATAAACCCTATATGGGCCCCTGAGTATAAACCCTATATGGGCCCCTGTGTATAAACCCTATATGGGCCCCTGAGTATAAACACTATATGGACCCTGTGTATAAACACTATATGGGCCCCTGTGTATAAACACTATATGGGCCCCTGTGTATAAACACTATATGGGCCCCTGTGTATAAACACTATATGGGCCCCTGAGTATAAACACTATATGGGCCCCTGAGTATAAACACTATATGGGCCCCTGAGTATAAACACTATATGGGCCCCTGTGTATAAACACTATATGGACCCTGAGTATAAACACTATATGGACCCTGTGTATAAACACTATATGGGCCCCTGAGTATAAACACTATATGGGCCCCTGTGTATAAACACTATATGGGCCCCTGAGTATAAACACTATATGGGCCCCTGAGTATAAACACTATATGGACCCTGAGTATAAACCCTATATGGGCCCCTGTGTATAAACACTATATGGGCCCCTGTGTATAAACCCTATATGGGCCCCTGTGTATAAACCCTATATGGGCCCCTGTGTATAAACCCTATATGGGCCCCTGAGTATAAACCCTATATGGGCCCCTGAGTATAAACACTATATGGGCCCCTGTGTATAAACACTATATGGGCCCCTGTGTATAAACACTATATGGGCCCCTGTGTATAAACCCTATATGGGCCCCTGAGTATAAACCCTATATGGGCCCCTGTGTATAAACACTATATGGGCCCCTGAGTATAAACACTATATGGGCCCCTGTGTATAAACACTATATGGGCCCCTGTGTATAAACACTATATGGGCCCCTGAGTATAAACACTATATGGGCCCCTGTGTATAAACCCTATATGGGCCCCTGTGTATAAACCCTATATGGGCCCCTGAGTATAAACACTATATGACCCCTGAGTATAAACCCTATATGGGCCCCTGAGTATAAACACTATATGGACCCCTGAGTATAAACACTATATGGACCCCTGAGTATAAACCCTATATGGGCCCCTGAGTATAAACACTATATGGGCCCCTGAGTATAAACACTATATGGACCCCTGAGTATAAACACTATATGGACCCCTGAGTATAAACACTATATGGGCCCCTGAGTATAAACACTATATGGACCCCTGAGTATAAACACTATATGGGCCCCTGAGTATAAACACTATATGGGCCCCTGTGTATAAACACTATATGGGCCCCTGTGTATAAACCCTATATGAGCCCCTGAGTATAAACACTATATGGGCCCCTGTGTGTTTTATCTCCCCGCCTTGTAATCTTCATAGTAAAATAACCGACGCGTTTCCATCACAATAGGGATTTCTATAAGGGTGGGGGTGGGGGGGGGGAGCAAAAACTGAGGGCTCCTGTTTCCCAGCCGGACCCGGTCCGTATATCTCGTGCATTTCAATGAGCCGACCAGAGTCAAACGGTGACCCCGGTCGGCACATTTTTGCCCCTTATCCATTTTTTTGAACGGACATAAAACCGCAGCATACCACAGTTACCACAGTTACCACAGTTACCGCAGCATACCACAGTTACCACAGTTACCGCAGCATACCGCAGCATACCACAGTTACCACAGCTACCACAGCATACCACAGCATACCACAGCATACCACCGCATACCACAGTTACCACAGTTACCACAGTTACCACAGCATACCACAGTTACCACAGTTACCGCAGCATACCACAGCATACCACAGCATACCACAGCATACCACAGCATACCACAGCATACCACAGCATACCACAGCATACCACAGCATACCACAGCATACCACAGTTACCACAGTTACCACAGTTACCACAGTTACCACAGTTACCACAGTTACCACAGCTACCACAGCATACCACAGCATACCACAGCATACCACAGCATACCACAGTTACCACAGTTACCACAGTTACCACAGTTACCACAGTTACCACAGTTACCACAGCATACCACAGCATACCGCAGTTACCGCAGCATACCACAGTTACCACAGCATACCGCAGTTACCGCAGCATACCACAGCATACCACAGTTACCGCAGCATACCACCACATACCACAGTTACCGCAGCATACCACAGTTACCGCAGCATACCACAGTTACCACAGTTACCGCAGCATACCACAGTTACCGCAGCATACCACAGTTACCACAGTTAACGCAGCATACCGCAGCATACCACAGTTACCACAGCATACCGCAGTTACCACAGCATACCGCAGCATACCACAGCTACCACAGCATACCACAGTTACCGCAGCATACCGCAGCATACCACAGTTACCACAGCATACCACAGTTACCGCAGCATACCACCGCATACCACAGTTACCGCAGCATACCACAGTTACCACAGTTACCGCAGCATACCGCAGCATACCACAGTTACCACAGTAACCGCAGCATACCGCAGCATACCACAGTTACCGCAGCATACCACAGTTACCGCAGCATACCGCAGCATACCGCAGTTACCACAGCATACCACAGTTACCACAGCATACCACAGCATACCGCAGCATACCACAGTTACCACAGCATACCACAGTTACCACAGCATACCACAGTTACCACAGCATACCACAGCATACCACAGCATACCACAGTTACCACAGCATACCAGTTACCGCAGCATACCACCGCATACCAGTTACCGCAGCATACCACAGTTACCACAGTTAACGCAGCATACCACAGTTACCGCAGCATACCACAGTTACCGCAGCATACCACAGCATACCACAGCATACCACAGCATACCGCAGCATACCACAGCATACCACAGCATACCACAGCATACCACAGTTACCACAGTTACCACAGTTACCACAGTTACCACAGTTACCACAGTTACCGCAGCATACCGCAGCATACCACAGTTACCGCAGCATACCGCAGCATACCACAGTTACCGCAGCATACCACAGTTACCACAGCATACCACAGCATACCACAGTATACCGCAGTTACCACAGCATACCGCAGGTTACCACAGTTACCACAGCATACCACAGTTACCACAGTTACCGCAGCATACCACCACATACCACAGTTACCGCAGCATACCACAGTTACCGCAGCATACCACAGTTACCACAGTTACCGCAGCATACCACAGTTACCGCAGCATACCACAGTTACCACAGTTAACGCAGCATACCGCAGCATACCACAGCATACCACAGCTACCGCAGCATACCGCAGCATACCACAGTTACCACAGATACCACAGCATACCACAGCATACCACAGTTACCGCAGCATACCACCGCATACCACAGTTACCGCAGCATACCACAGTTACCGCAGCATACCGCAGCATACCACAGTTACCACAGTAACCGCAGCATACCGCAGCATACCACAGTTACCGCAGCATACCACAGTTACCGCAGCATACCGCAGTTACCACAGCATACCACAGCATACCACAGTTACCACAGCATACCACAGCATACCGCAGCATACCACAGTTACCACAGCATACCACAGCATACCACAGCATACCAGTTACCACAGCATACCGCAGCATACCACAGTTACCACAGCATACCACAGCATACCACAGCATACCACAGCATACCACAGTTACCGCAGCATACCACCGCATACCACAGTTACCACAGCATACCACAGTTACCACAGTTACCACAGTTACCACAGTTACCGCAGCATACCACCGCATACCACAGTTACTGCAGCATACCGCAGCATACCACAGTTACCGCAGCATACCGCAGCATACCACAGTTACCGCAGCATACCGCAGCATACCACAGTTACCACAGTTACCGCAGTTTCCACAGCATACCACAGTTTCCACAGCATACCACAGCATACCACAGTTACCACAGCATACCAGTTACCACAGCATACCGCAGCATACCACAGTTACCGCAGCATACCACAGCATACCACAGTTACCGCAGCATACCACAGCATACCACAGTTACCGCAGCATACCACAGCATACCAGTTACCACAGTTACCGCAGCATACCACCGCATACCAGTTACCGCAGCATACCACAGTTACCACAGTTACCGCAGCATACCACAGCATACCAGTTACCACAGTTACCGCAGCATACCACCGCATACCAGTTACCGCAGCATACCACAGTTACCACAGTTAACGCAGCATACCGCAGCATACCACAGTTACCGCAGCATACCACAGTTACCACAGCATACCGCAGCATACCACAGCATACCGCAGCATACCGCAGCATACCGCAGCATACCACAGCATACCACAGCATACCACAGCATACCACAGCATACCACAGTTACCACAGCATACCACAGCATACCACAGTTACCACAGTTACCACAGTTACCACAGTTACCACAGTTACCACAGTTACCACAGTTACCACAGTTACCACAGTTACCGCAGCATACCACAGTTATCGCAGCATACCGCAGCATACCACAGTTACCGCAGCATACCGCAGCATACCACAGTTACCGCAGCATACCACAGTTACCACAGCATACCACAGCATACCACAGCATACCGCAGTTACCACAGCATACCACAGCCTACCACAGTTACCACAGTTTTAGATCCGGTCAGAAAACCAGATACGGAGCAAAAATGTGCCGACCGGGGTCACCGTTTGACTCTGGTCGGCTCATTGAAATGCACGAGATATACGGGCCGGGTCCGGCTGGGATACGGGAGCCATCAGTTTTGGGATCCGGCAGCCATACAGTGCAATCGTGGTGTGAACCCACCCGAAGGTGAAGGCTACTTACCCTGTTATCTCCTTCTGGGGCCAGAGGATCCGTCATCCACGAGCCGAACCGGGATCCAGATGCCTTGATGGTGACCGGCTCACTGATGCCCGTCAGCTTCCCGCAAGCTGCAAAACACCAAAGAGTTAATGAATGACCTCCGAATATCACAGATTCCTGTCCTTGTTTAATGCTGCCCGCAGACAGAGTAATATATACACAGCGGGAGGAATACTCTGCAGAGCTCTCACTATACAAATGTCACATCCCCAGGAAGCTTCCGCCCGTCCCCGCTCCCGCACCTCCTGACCTGTCGGGGGATTCTATGAGGTAAATGAGGCTCCTGCATGTGAAACAGCAGAGGGATTGTGTGTAGACCCCCCGGAATATCACATTAAGGGGGGGGGACCTCAAACTGATGAAGGGCGACAAAACCCCTCCACTTATTAACCCCCAACCCTCAGGCGCATGTCCGTCCTCATACAACATATATACATACACACATATATAGAGGATATGATCCTCGCATCATAGACAGGACATAATATCTGATCCTCACATCATAGACAGGACATAAGATCTGATCCTCACATCATAGACAGGACATAAGATCTGATCCTCACATCATAGACTGGACATAAGATCTGATCCTCACATCATAGACTGGACATAAGGAGATCTGATCCTCACATCATAGACAGGACATAAGATCTGATCCTCACATCATAGACAGGACATAAGATCTGATCCTCACATCATAGACAGGACATAAGATCTGATCTTCACATCATAGACAGGACATAAGATCTGATCCTCACATCATAGACAGGACGTAAGATCTGATCCTCACATCATAGACAGGACATAAGATCTAATCCTCACATCATAGACAGGACATAAGATCTGATCCTCACATCAAAGACAGGACATACGATCTGATCCTTACATCAAAGACCAGACATAAGATCTGATCCTCACATCATAGACCAGACATAAGATCTGATCCTCACATCATAGACCGGACATAAGATCTGATCCTCACATCATAGACAGGACATAAGATCTGATCCTCACATCATAGACCGGACATAAGATCTGATCCTTACATCATAGACCGGACATATGATCTGATCCTCACATCATAGACCGGACATGAGGAGATCTGATCCTCACATCATAGACTAGACATACGAACTGATCTTCACAGATCATAGACCGGACATACGATCTGATCCTCACATCATAGACAGGACA
>NC_079197.1:1666697-1673014 GCF_029499605.1 Hyla sarda
AAACACTGCTGCAAGGCTTAGGTGTTTCAACTTGCAGGCATCCAGCTGTTGCAAAACTACAACTCCCAGCATGTCCGGACAACATTTTGCTGACAGGGCATGCTGGGAGTTGTAGTTTTGAAACAGATGGAGGAACATCACATATGCACCACACATTGGAGACACAAGTATCGGATTCTTGATTCACGTGTCGCCAGCCTGTAATCCGTCTATATCTATCCCTAGTCCTGTACGATGCGCTGTATTTGGCGCGGTGCAGAGCGATGACAATAGTGCGGGGGTCCGGGCCCATCTCCTCATTATATCCCGGGCGGCTGTTTTTCCTCCTCTCCCGATCTATAGACCATATGGTATCTCTGCTGAGAACGTTACTCACTGCGCACAACACAGGCGGACAACAGATTGTGCGTGCCGCGAGTGTGCGGTGTTCTCCACGCACAATGGAGGCTGCTGAATGGATCTGCGTCTCTGTACAGTATCGGGGGCACTGCTATATTATCTGTACTCACATACGGGTAATAAGGGACGATTCCAGCCAAAAGCAGCACTTAAAGCCTCATATATATATATATATATATATATATATATATATATATATATATATATATATATATATATATATATATAGGAATCAAGGCTTCCTCTGCTCTTTCCTGGCGCCATCATAGGGATGCAAACTGCGCCAATCTTCTTTGATTAGGGGGAGGGGGGTATTATGGGTTAAACGGCAGCATTTTTTTAATACAATTTCTGTCAATCGTAGCAAAACGGTGACAGTATTAGCAACACTAATACTTTTCTCTTTAAAGAAGCTCTCCAAAAAAAATGTTTTCCTCACATATAACTGCAGTACTGCTAATTCTGGGGTGCAATTTGTTTCATCCTAGCTCAGTACTGATATTCCTGGGGTGCAATTTGTTTCATCCTAGCTCAGTACTGATATTCCTGGGGTGCAATTTGTTTCATCCTAGCTCAGTACTGCTAATTCTGGGGTGCAATTTGTTTCATCCTAACTCAGTACTGCTATTCCTAGGGTGCAATTTGTTTCATCCTAACTCAGTACTGCTATTCCTAGGGTGCAATTTGTTTCATCCTGGCTCAGTATTGCTATTCCTGGGGTGCAATTTGTTTCATCCTAGCTCAGTACTGCTATTCCTGGGGTGCAATTTGTTTTATCCTAGCTCAGTACTGCTATTCCTAGGGTGCAATTTGTTTCATCCTGGCTCAGTTCTGCTATTCCTGGGGTGCAATTTGTTTTATTCTAGCTCAGAACTGCTATTCTTGGGGTGCAATTTGTTTTATCCTAGCTCTGTACTGCTATTTCTGGGGTGCAATTGGTTTCAT
Source organism: Hyla sarda (assembly GCF_029499605.1). Lineage (NCBI taxonomy): Eukaryota > Metazoa > Chordata > Amphibia > Anura > Hylidae > Hyla > Hyla sarda. The sequence continues at coordinate 1,668,042 of NC_079197.1, forward strand.
CCCAGCTTAGTACTGCAGCTTGGTCATGTGATCACCACTTAGAACCTCAGTGCATTCTATGCTCTACTGTAGACTGTACTGTACTCTACTGTAGGCTCTACTGTAGTGGTATATACTCTGACTTCCTCTGAATTACAGGATGACATCACTAATCAGATGCCTCCTGGCAGCTCTCAAACCCCTCCCCTTCTCATTAAGCTCCGCTCTCCACATTTCTCTGTATATCCCTCTTTTTTTGTGGCACTAGACCTGGAGGAACATTTCTGCAATATCTAAGGGAACAATAGAGCAGTGATATGGTAGAGGAGTTCATACAGTGTTTAGCTGCAGAGTTTTAAACCTCCCCTGACAGTCAGAATCTTTACTGTATGATATATATATGATATGATACGCAGCTCCTCCTGCTAGTGGATTCCATTAGGGAGAAACCTATCAGGAGACATAGAAATACACAGACTATAGTGTGAGTTATAGGAGAGAAGATCTAGGTCACTGATCTATCACAAGGAGACGGGATGAAGCTGCATCTTATAGGATACACTGACTTTATAGTGTGAGTTATAGGACAGAAGATCTGTGTCACTGATCTATCACAAGGATACGGGATGAAGCTGCATCTTATAGGATACACTGACTTTATAGTGTGAGTTATAGGACAGATTATCTGTGTCACTGATCTATCACAAGGAGATGGGATGAAGCTGCATCTCATAGGAGTCGCATGCCACCCTAGCACTACACAGGCTACAGGACGCTATGCATTAATTGTTTTGTGGACCTGAGGAAGGCACTCGCTAGTGCCAAAACACGTTGTCCTTTGACTTGAACTTCAATAAACTGTCCTGTGCTACCATGGCATCCTAATTTCTTTCCTTATCAGTAGTAACGCTTGTTCCAACCCCCATTTTTGTGTTTAATTTTCTTCCTGCCTCCATTGTTTCCATACCCTTGCGGATACAGATTGGGGAATTCGAGCTGCACAACTGCCTTTACCGCTCCCCACCCCGCACCCAACCCAAGTGAAGTGCTGTCTTTGCTGACCACCCCAGCAGGTCATCACATCACGCCGGGTGCAGTGAGTGTTTTGTCGTCCATCTGCTTTTTTTTTTTCTACACTACACGAGAGAGATCACCCCTCCTTTTTGCTTTTTCCTCGCATCTCATAGGAAACACAGACTATAGTGGGAGTAATAGGGGAGAAGATCTATGTCACTGATCTATAACAAGGAGACAGGATAAAGCTGCATCTCATAGGATACACAGACTATAGTGGGAGTTATAGGACAGAAGATCTATGTCACTGATCTATAACAAGGAGACAGGATGAAGCTGCATCTCATAGGATACACTGACACTATAGTGCGAGTTATAGGACAGAAGATCTATGTCACTGATCTATCTTCGGGAGACAGGATGAAGCTGCATCTCATAGGATACACTGAGACTATAGTTGGAGTTATAGGACAAAAGATCTGTGTCACTGATCCATCTTCGGGAGAAGGGATGAAGCTGCATCTCATAGGATACACTGAGACTCTATAGTATATGTGATAGGAGACAGGATGTTTAGGTCACTGATCTATCACCCGGTATATACAAGAGCCTCTACACTATTTCATTATTCTCTATACTGCACTTCATAGGCAAACAATTCTGGAGTGCCTCTTTAAACATCGGGTCTGTTCCTGAAGATGCCGTAGAGCATTGTCTTGTATAATATGGTCTTCTTCTGACAGCTGTAAGTACCACAGTACCTCTATGGTCATTACCACTGACAGACGTCCTCTGGGGCTCATCCCATTCACCACTTAATCCAATCCAGTGTTTTCCAACCAATGTGCCTCCAGCTGTTGCAAAACTAGAACTACCATCATGGATTGTCTGGGAGGTGTAGTTTTGCAACAGCTGGAGGCACACTGGTTAGGAATTACTGCTCTAAGCATTATGGGACTGCAACTATCTTGCTGATGTGTCAGATTACAGTTTCCAAATTCGGACTTGAGGGGACTGTGTAATGTGAACAGGTCTCCCTGCAGAACATTGCACCATCCCATTAACCCCCTGATCTGCGTCTAGTGTTCAGAGATTTATCTGCTGATCTCAGTCTTGGCAAACCTCGGCTTGTGATAGAGGTGACCTGCGTGAGTCGTCACAGTGGTGTCAGCAGAAGCGCCACATTAAACAACAGTAGTGGAAAAACATCGACAACCCACAAGAAAAGGGCGACATGTCCCGACCTTTACCCCCTGGAGAAGCAGCCATTATATGGGACTGTAATAATACTTTGCACTAAGGGGGTCCCTCATACCGCTAACTGCGGCTTCCATCAGTTGGGTTCATGGAAGAAAACATCATATTGTCCAATATCTAGATTTGCCCCGGTTATTACGACTTGGATATAGCAGAGCCGAGTTTATCATCGCTCGTATTAATCTACCACTAAATCTGCAATTAGAGATAAGCGAACTTACAGTAAATTCGATTCGTCACAAACTTCTCGGCTCAGCAGTTGATGACTTTTCCTGCATAAATTAGTTCAGCTTTCAGGTGCTCCCATGGGCTGGAAAAGGTGGATACAGTCCTAGGAGACTCTTTCCTAGGACTGTATCCACCTTTTCCAGCCCACCGGAGCACCTGTAGGCTGAACTAATTTATGCAGGAAAAGTCATCAACTGCCAAGCCGAGAAGTTCATGACAAATCGAATTTACTGTAAGTTCGCTCATCTCTATCTGCAATGACAAACTCGGCTCTGCTACATCAGAATCAAAAGTGGCATCCCGCTACACGTGTGCAACCCATAACCCCTTTGTGTCTTGCTAACTAACCTTTACATATACACATATATATATAGAATGAAAGTCAGCAGAAAGCAAATGAGCCGATGCTGTTCTGCGACCGAGCCTCTGGGGGGCGCTGCTATAGTTATGGGTGTTTTGCAGATGGAAGGTAGCGGCTGTTGCCACCATGACAGGTCTGAGCCTACCTAATTTTTGCATGCATGCACGAAGCCTCTCTTCAAGATTTGAGACTCTGCTCTGAAGCTCCTCGTAGTCATAGGCGCCAATCTCCTCCTGAAGTTCGTTTAGAACTGACGTCAGATTCTGGACCTCCTCCTTAAACTGCAATACCAATTTGGCATCGGCTTTTGTACTCTTCCAACACTGGTATCAGAGGCCTAAGTTCCTCCATTTTCGCTTTTATTGCCTGCAAGGTTAAAATAAGCTGGTTCAGTGCTCTGCATGCAAAACTTGGCAACACCCTGTCCTGCCCCTGTGCCTGCCCTCCACCTGCTGATTGCCTGCCCTACCTTCACCTGCGCTGCCTGCCTGCCTCGCTGCCTACGTGAGTGCAAGTGGTGCATGACCCCCCCCCCCCCATAGAGCGCTGACCAATACCGCATTAAAAAATCTGCAATACAACTTATTTGGGAAAGGCCTTTATTAGTCATTTTTGTTTCAAATGCAACATCTTATGGTTACATGCGGCTTTTTTTTTTTTTATTTTTTTTTTTAACACATACACAAAGATTTTTCTTTCTTTAAAAAAGGTAGAGAATGCATTGACAAGGGTTAAAAATTCTTCATGAAATGCAGCTACATTCGCATGCAAAGGAAGATTGGAAGTCAACGTGTTCAACGTTCCTTAGTGAAATAGCTCTAACCGGGAGGATAAAGATTACAAAAATAAAATAAGGGGAAAAATAAAAAATAAGAAAAAAAATTCTGATTGGTGCCCAAAACTGCTGTGTGTCTCTTTCATGGTAACATAGGAGTTAACTCTTCAGTCACTGCAAGTTAAGTTAGCCCTGTAATCGAGAAAATGAAATACGGGTGAAGAGTCTGCGCACTGGTCTCCAATCATCAACATCATGCAGATAGGGGGCGCTATGCTACATCTAGTTAAACCAATTCTCGCCCAACCTGTGGCTCTCCTAGCTGTTGAAAAACTACAACTCTCAGCATGCCCTGCTGCCCCTACATATTCTAGAGCAATGTCTCCCAACCTGTGGTTTTAGAGCCATTGCAAAAACGATAACCTCCAGCATGCCTGGACAGCCGCGTGAAGAGGGGGAACGCAGCTCTGGGTGTGACTGGAGTGGGAATGCCGCTCTGGGTGTGACTGGAGTGTGAATGCAGCTCTGGGTGAGACTGGAGTGTGAATGCAGCTCTGGGTGAGACTGGAGTGTGAATGCAGCTCTGGGTGAGACTGGAGTGTGAATGCAGCTCTGGGTGTGACTGGAGTGTGGAATGCAGCTCTGGGTGTGACTGGAGTGGAATGCAGCTCTGGGTGTGACTGGAGTGTGAATGCCGCTCTGGGTGTGACTGGAGTGTGAATGCCGCTCTGGGTGTGACTGGAGTGGGAATGCCGCTCTGGGTGTGACTGGAGTGGGAATGCCGCTCTGGGTGTGACTGGAGTGGGAATGCCGCTCTGGGTGTGACTGGAGTGGGAATGCCGCTCTGGGTGAGACTGGAGTGGGAATGCAGCTCTGGGTGAGACTGGAGTGGGAATGCAGCTCTGGGTGAGACTGGAGTGGGAATGCAGCTCTGGGTGAGACTGGAGTGGGAATGCAGCTCTGGGTGTGACTGGAGTGTGAATGCAGCTCTGGGTGTGACTGGAGTGTGAATGCAGCTCTGGGGGGGAGACTGGAGTGTGAATGTTGCTCTGGGGGGAGACTGGAGTGTGAATGTTGCTCTGGGGGGAGACTGGAGTGTGAATGTTGCTCTGGGGGGAGACTGGAGTGTGAATGCAGCTCTGGGTGTGACTGGAGTATAAATGCCGCTCTCCTGTCTCCTGGGTGTATAGTTGGTGCAGTTGTGTTTGGAAAAGAATCTGAAATGTTACAATGTAAAAATCTGCATAACTAAAGTATAAGATGGTACAGGACCAGGATCAGTACATGATATAGTATAGTACAGGATCAGGATCAGTACATGATATATGATGGAGTATAGTACAGGATCAGGATCAGTAC